>NC_092341.1:218042500-218342500 GCF_046630445.1 Rutidosis leptorrhynchoides | reverse complement strand
GAAATTTTCGATCAAATTTAAACTTAATCTTTATATAGTTTCGACACGATAAGCAAAGTCTATTAAACCGAGTCTCAAAATTTTGAACTGTTTCATGAAATCATTTGACCTTCGACCATTCCCGACGATTCACGAACAACTATTTGTAAATAGATATGTGTGTGTATATATTAATAATAATTGGAAGTATAATTTGAAATATTGAATGTTGTGGTTATGAAATATGATATTATAATAACTATTATTTAAAACATATCTATATATACATAAAAGTATATAAAAAAATATTAAATGATTGTAATACTCGTTTGATGTTCCGATTGATATTAAGCAAGTTAAATTCAAATTTATATGGTTTTAGAAATAAACGGTGACCTGAACATGAGTGATATAATTTATAGACTTATTAAAAATATATTTATAATCTATTTGATTAATTTTAAAAATACTTAATTTTGAGTCGGGATCGAGCTCGAATGACAGGTCAATTTTTATGATCGATCAAGTTACGTTACATAGTTATAAGTACAAATGAAACCTATGCGACACAGTTTAAAATAAAGTCAAAAGACGCTCCATGTATGCATATATACTCGACATCCAATGCAAGTATCAAAATAATGAGCGGAAGCATGTATCACATATCATTCAAAGACCTGAGAAAAACATAGAAATCTGTCAACGAAAACGTGGGTGAAATCATAGGTTTAAGTAAGTAAGTGAGTAAGTAAAATGAACCACAAGATTTATAACATTTCAATAATAGTAAACCATTCCAAAAATTGTTATCACGAGCACCCAATTATCAAGGCTTAACTTTCCTTCCATAGAACCCCATCACAATAGTGTTAGAACATACACTGTTTCTCGAAAATATATTTCATCTGAAGTAACGGTAGCAAACCGTCCGAATGAGGGTTTGTCAAACCCATATGGCCATACAACATAAGTTCTCGCTTACACCCGGCAAGTGTAGCTAATGATAATCGAATTGAGGATTTTGTTATAACTCGTATGTAGAATGTTTGTTTTCATACTTGTGTTCACTTGGTAAAATGAAACGTTTATGTTTTCTCATCCCAATGTAAGTTTAAAAGAGTAAAAGTGGGACTATGATCTCACCTTGAGTACACGAGAAATAAATATACTTCACAAAGTTAACGAGTGCAAGAACAGATGCTAGTCTTAACCTAAACAAGTAGGCTGCATCAATAACGGTAAACACGGTTGATCAAAGCTATTCAATTAGTCCTATGGCTCGTTACGACTCGATTATATAGCATGTGAATCAAATTGTCAAGTTTCATGCAAGATACAAGTATAGAAGCAAATTAGAATGATCGAGTAAGTATTTGATTAAGTTTGATTAAAAGTCAACTTTGATCGAGTTAAAGTCAACGAAAAAGTCAACACGTTCGGGTTGGGTCTCGAACTATTTTTCTGAGGTTTTTAATCATATATAAGCATGTTAGAACAAGTTACATGTTAATCGGAGGTACGTAGCATAGCTATAATTAAATGGTAAACGACCAAACGAAACAGCCCTTGGTAGTTCATCTGGACGGCGTCCAAAATGGCTGGACGGTGTCCAGATGTGAAAGCTAGGATGACGTCCAAGATATGGGATGGCGTCCCAATGAACTACAGGTTGCTGAAGCTGAAATTTCACAAGTCTCGAACCAAAACTCAAACAAATACAAATTGTGAACCGAAAACACTTAAAACATGTATCTTATATCGTTGGAAAGGTATTTTGACAAGGAATACAGCTAACCACATATCATCAAACAATTACATCATTTAAATGACCAAATCCTCATCGAATGATCGTTAAAAGTTCATCATTGAAGTTTCAAGTTCGTAAAACACATTTTATGATTCGGGAATCCAATTTACACATAAGATATGCCGTTTCGAAGGTAATTAAACATACATTGCAACTAAACACTTACTAACAACATTAAAAAGCATTCAATGCATCAAAAGTTCATTTTAAAGCTCATCAAACCCTAACCAAAATCATGAATTCAACTATTTTGTAAATGAAGCTTTTCTAAATCAACCTACACATCAAATTGAAGCTAATGATGCTAGTAACACATTTAATACATAAACTTTAATATTTAAACAACATTTAATCATACAAAATTCAAGATTAAGCACACCCATTTTTCATATTCAAGCTAGTTACTCAAAACAACAAATCGAGTAAACCAAGCACATATTCATGTTAGACTTGAGCCATAGACACTAATTAACACTTTTATACGTCAAAATTATCAAGAACACAAAATCTAGTGTTTTTAGAAAGTTACCCAAAATAGAAGAAGTTGGTATGGAAATGAAGAGGAAGATGCAAGGATTCCAAATATGTAGTTTGTTTTAGTTGGTGCTTGCTAGATTCAAAATGGATGATGATTTAGTGAAATGGGTGTTTGAGAGTAAAAATGGAAGTAGTAGAGAAAGATGGGAGGTGATGAATGAAATGAATGGTGGTGGTAGATGTTGACTAGTCCAACTAGTCACATCTTTGATCAAATGATGAAATTAGTCCCTCGAGTTCGGATGCGGGTGCGTGAGTTAACCAAACGAATTATTTTGAAATACACGAGAGTAAACGGAAGATGTTATAATCCAATAACTAAAATATAAAGAACATTAACCAACGGAGGATACGAATCTAGATACGAAAGATGTTATTAAAATCAAAAGACGGGCGTTAAAATAATTTTAACAAAAAAATGCCGGATGTTACATTACCCACACCTTAAAAGAAATTTCGTCCCGAAATTTAGTTGGAAGTAATAGTCGATGTCTCTTCCTCGAGACCTTGCGTTGTCAAATCTACGAATAAGTGAAGGTACTCCCTTATTATTTGGTCATGTTCCTCCCACGTAAACGTGGGTCCTCTTTTTGGCATCCCAACGAACTTTGACAGTCGGGATTTTACGTTGTCTTAAGGTTTGGTTCTACGATCCATAATTTCAACCGGTTCTCCTATGAAGTGGAGTTTGTCGTCAAAGATAAGCTTAACTAGAAGAATAACACGTTCCTGTTCCGCAGGATACGTCTCTAAGTTTGTTACATGGAATGTAGGATGAACGGAAACTTAATCGAGTTGTATGATTCAAACGGTATGTAGCGGGTCCAATACTCCCCAAGATTTCAAAAAGATCAATATATCGCAGATTTAACTTCTCTCGATTTCCCGAAATGGATTATACCTTTCCAAGGTGCGGTTTTTCAATATTACGCGGTTACTCACTTGGAATTCGAGAGGTTTTCGTCTAACATTGGTATAACTCTTTTTGCGACTACGGGCCGGCTTGAGCCCTACGGTTGTTTCTTGAATAAGTTCGGATCCCGTGATTGCTTGTCACCTACTTCGGTCCAACGAATAGGAGAGCAACATTTGCGGTCATATAAGGTTTTGAAAAGTGCAGCGTTAATATACGATTGGTAACTACCGTTGTAAGAGGAATCAACTAAAAGCGATAATACAAGTTTGTAACATGTCTTTCCAAGATTTGAATTGTACGTTTGCTTGTTCCGTTGGTTTGTAGATGATACGCAGTACTCATGCTCAAACGTGTTCCTAAAGCTTCTTGTAAAACTAGAAGTGAAACGAGTATTTTGATCTGAGATAATTGACAATGGTACACCGGGTTGGAAAAGGGTTTCTTTAAGATATGTTTGAATAAGTTAGTTAGGGTTCGAAAACGTTTGTTAGAACAAGTTTCTTATTGGCTACTGAAAAACGTTCATCAGGGCTATTCACCCTCGTGGCGAATACTAGTAATACGTGAAGAGTCTCTCTCTACTGAGAATTTAGATAAGAGGTTTCCTTATACTGAAGTACGAGCGAAAAAGATATGAGTGAAATGAGAACTTAGAATAGGATGAATCTACATCTTGAGGTAGCCATATCGCGCATCTAGTGGTCAAATGTTGAGACTTGGTGGGAAAAAAGATAGTACACGTAGTTGTATATTTCGGGGTTGAGTAGTAGTTGGCCGTATATCAGAAGCACAATGACGTTAAGTCAAAGAAGAAGGAGGTATCCTTGGATTGTGTGTTATCTTAAATTCCAGTAATATCAGATAGTAGCGGTGAAATAACAGAGTTATGTAACGTGGTACGTGATGACGAGAAGATTGATGGGGTCCATAATTAAGTGTTCCGATTTTTTCAGGCAAAATAACGAATTTCAGTTTCCTTGATTTCGAGTCGAAAGAGGATGCCTTTCAGGCGTTCACATAGAAATATTTTCATATTTGAATCCCATTGTGCTACTCGAATTTGGCTAGTAAGGTTGGTGTGAATAATTACGTTCAAGGTTCGGACACGGAGAGGTTTGAATTTTCCCTTAGTGAGTTAACGAGGTTAAAGGTCGAGTAATACGGGGAAAGTTGGGAACGAATCTTCGGTAATAATCGGCGAGATCTAAGACGTTACGAATACAAGTCGGAATCGTGAGTGTTTTCCGATTATGCGTGACTTTGATTTTTGAGATATCACCTTTAATACCTCGACCACTAACAACATGGTTTAGAATTTGGACTTCGTTTAAGCAAAGTTCACACTTGGAGATTTTGGCATAGAGTTGCTCTTTTCTCAAGAGTTCGAGTGTAAGACAGAGATGTTGTTTGTTTTCTTCTTTACTTAAATAGATTTAGACATCATCTATAAATTCGATAACGGATTTGTCTAGATATGTTTACATACGCGGTTCAGGAGGTCTATGAATATGGACGGAGCCTTAGATAAATTGAACGGCACTAAAAGAAATTTATAACTATCGTAGTGAGTTCGGAAAGCGGTTTTTGGAGATACCTTCTCCCTTAACCCTCAATTGATGATAACCGGAATGGAGGTCGATTTTGGAATACACACGGAATCCTTGTAATTGATCAGGAGGTCATCGGTACGGGAAAGAGGATATCGGTTCTTAACCGGAAATTATTTAGTTCACGATAATCTATACACATGTAAGGAATCATTTTCTTCTTAACGAACAGGTTTTGAGCTCCCTAGTTCTATAGGTATCAAGTCAAAATTCAAATTATTTACCCAATAAGTTTAACGTACACCCTACGATAAAATTTGTCGGTACACAATAGTTTTCCGTTGGTCACTTGAATGGCGTAAGTAGTGTCTAGGGAAAGTGGTGGAGTGCAAAGAGTAGGCTCCAAAGCCTTGGATACAAAACATTTATCGACCCCCGAATCGAATGACATGAAGCATAAGAGTTGTTGAGAAGAAACGTACCCGTGGCTAGTTGTCATCCCGGGCATCCTAGGTGTTAATGTTGAAGGTTCATCCGCGCACATTGGGGTTTGCTTTCTTCTTTGGACACGCATTCCGAAAATGACCCGGTTGGCCACATTCGAAACAAACACCCGCTTTTGGCGCATTGGGCCCTTTTTGAGCGATGGTAACAGTACTCTTACAAACATGGGCCACATGGCCACTTCCATGATACTTGATGCAAAATGGCTTACCACATTTTCCATAATGATGGTTGAGGCACTTGTTGCAAAATGGTTTGCTACATTCACCATAATGATGTTTGTGGCACTTGTTGTAAAAAGGTCGAGTTCTGGCGTAACTTTTCCTGCCGCCGGGGGTGAAAGGCTTCTTGGTGGAGTCGTTATGGTTGTGGTTGCTTGATGGAGAGGCTTCCCGTTTTCTTTTGTTGTTACCTGGTTGGTCCTCGGCCGTTAGTTCCGGCACTTCAATTTCATCCACCGTTTTTATAAATCGGCAGGCCATCGTCAAAGCCTCTTGTAGGTTGGCAGGTCTTGATGGCATTACCCCGTGTGGAATGCTCTTAGGGAGGCCATCCATGTAAAATTCAACTCCTTGGGGCCCGGGAGCCATAAGGTTTGGACAAATTGAGGCTAGTTCGGCAAACCGTTGATTATAAACTTCGAGGTCATTTCGGGCCATTTTTAAATTTCTTGGCCCCTGTTCGAGCCTTCGAGTCTCTTCACGCGGGAAGTATTCGGTGATCAATCTTTCTCTTAAGAGAGTGTATGGGCTTCATCGGTACCCACCGATTGTACATACATGTTCAACCATGAGAGAGCAATACCGGCGAAAGTGAGGGTGGAAAACTTGACCTTATCTTGGTCCCGACAGCCGCTTATTCTAAAAATGGCTTCCGTTTATTCGAGCCATCGGGTGAGAGCAACTGGTCCCCCGGTTCCATCGAAAGTGGGAGGTTTGTACTCCATGAAGTTTTTGTAGGAGCACCCCTCGTTTGAATCACCGGCCCCATGATTGTTGTTGTTGGAGAAGTGACCGACCACGGCCGCACCCACGGCGGTGGCTATCATTCGTTGAAGAGCTTGTTCTAGAGTTTCGGGAGGAGTATTGTGTTGACCTTGGTGAGCCATTGTTCCTTAAAAACACAAGAATATCGTTGATTAGTATCCTCAATAATACTAACCGTGATATGGAATTATGATAGAGAGAAGATTTTCCTTGACTCGCCTTAAATTCTTTATGTCATAATGTCGGAACGCTCATATGAGTCACCGTAATATAATCCCGGAAATTATATTACCCTGATTCATATGTACATTCGACATTATTCCATAGGTGGTGTGTCAATCAAATTAAACAACGTGAGATTTAGATGGAATAAGAGTTAGATGGGAACAGAAGAGTTCGAGTATAAATGCACAAGTAGTCAAGTAATTCCTACTTCTAGTCTATATGCCGGTTGTAGTCTAGACTCACTAATGTACCCTATGACTCGGGTTGACACCGATGAACTCTAAATCCCTACAACCAACGCTCTGATAGCATCTGTAATGACCCGACAAAATCGTCATTGACAGAGCCTTCTACTTAGGTCCCGTTACGTGGTCATAAGTCTTTAAAATAACGTTTGACCAAAATATGTCGCATTCATTTCAAATGTAAAGATTGTTTCAAAGTTTACAAGAATAGTTCAACCATTAGTCACGTTACAAAGTTATAAGTACAAATGAAACCTATGCGACACAGTTTAAAATAAAGTCAAAAGACGCTCCATGTATGCATATATACTCGACATCCAATGCAAGTATCAAAATAATGAGCGGAAGCATGTATCACATATCGTTTAAAGACCTGAGAAAAACATAGAAATCTGTCAACGAAAAAGTTGGCGAAATCATAGGTTTAAGTAACTAAGTGAGTAAGTAAAATGAACTACAAGATTTATGACATTTCAATAATAGTAAACCATTCCAAAAATTGTTATCACGAGCACCCACTTATCAAGGCTTAACTTTCCTTCCATAGAACCCCATTACAATAGTGTTAGAACATACACTGTTTCTCGAAAATATATTTCATCCGAAGTAACGGTAGCGAACCGTCCAAATGAGGGTTTGTCAAACCCATATGGCCATACAACATAAGTTCTCGCTTACACCCGGCAAGTGTAACTAATGATAATCGATTTGAGGATTTTGTTCTAATTCTTATGTAGAATGTTTGTTTTCATACTTGTGTTCACTTTGTAAAATGAAACGTTTATGTTTTCTCATCCCAATGTAAGTTTAAAAAAAGTAAAAGTCGGACTATGATCTGACCTTGAGTACACGAGAAATAAATATACTTCACAAAGTTAACTAGTGCAAGAACGGATGCTAGTCTTGACCTAAACAAGTAGGTTGTATCAATAACGGTAAACACGGTTGGTCAAAGCTGTTCAATTAGTCCTATGGCTCGTTACGACTCGATTATATAGCATGTGAATCAAATTGTCAAGTTTCATACAAGATACAAGTATAGAAGCAAATTAGAATGATCGCGTAAGTATTTGATTAAGTTTGATTAAAAGTCAACTTTGGTCGAGTCAAAGTCAACGAAAAAGTCAACACATTCGGGTTGGGTCTCGAACTATTTTTATGAGGTTTTTAATCATATATAAGCATGTTAGAACAAGTTACATGTTAATCGGAGGTGCGTAGCATAGTTAGAATTAAATGGTAAACGACCAAATGAAACAGCCCTTGGTAGTTCATCTGGACGGCGTCCACTTGTGAAAGCCAGGATGTAATGACCCGACATCATAAATCCCTTAGACGCGTACCGAAAATTTTTTTTTTTTTCAATGTCAGTGCATCTGGACGGCGCACAGAATCCTGGACGGCGTCCAGCTCAGAAATGTGGGACGGTGTCCAAAGTTTGGGACGGCGTCCAGCTCAAAACAACTGGGACGGCATCCAAGCAATTGGGACGGCGTCTCAATGGCCTTTCAGCTACTGATCACGGGTCCAACTCACACGAGCAGAAAACCCGCTTCCCGACACTTTCAAACGAAAACCTTTTTACCACAAGTCAATATAAGTGAAACTAAGAGATTTTCATCATCAAATCAAGTTTTACATCAACGGGCCCACATCGCCCATTTTACGAGTTTCGTTCAAAAATAAAAGTTTCGACCAAATATAAGTTTAAGTTCCAAACGACACTAGAGCATGGTGTTTGGGGTTAAACTACCCAATCTCGGTCGAACTCCAAACGCTAACACCCAAAAGCATCCCCCATACAAAACAAGCGGGAGATCACTAATCCAATTGAATGCTCTTACCCTTGTCAATGTCCGAGCCTATAAAAAAAGGTAAACAACGAGAGGGTAAGCAAAGCTTAGTGAATACAATAATTATACGAATACATATATAATTATACCTACTTGCATACACTTACACAACCGCAAACATGCTAGCAAACAACATTAGCTTATCGTCGCAATAACAAGCTATAATTCACCAATACCCCCAAGCTAGCATAACAACCGCATATAAATATAACTCGAATAATATAATATGCTTACAACACAAATAACCATGGTTAACCAATAGTACAAGGGAACGGCGCTCACGAAAACGCCATCGATGTTCACAACATCTGTTAGGGCACTTAACACCTCGCACCACTAACCCCTAGGGTGGCACCTTAACACCTCAGCACTTCACCCCGAGTGGCATCTTAACACCTCGATGCTTCACTCATTATTTTACGGAGTGGTGTCTTAACACCTCGACACTACACTCCTAGGTGGCATCTTAACACCTCGATGCTACACCCAAGTGGCATCTTAACACCTCGATGCTACACTCTTCACGTGAAACATGGTGTCTTAACACCTCGACACTACACATTTCACGCTACAACAAATAGATACATTATATACCTACGCATATAATTATTCCACTCACCTTAGAGTCTTCGTGAAAGATAACCGAACTTGCAACTTCAATGTAACGTACCTATTACATTTTAGCACATAATCAATTCACAACTTAAGTCGGTCAAACAATTCACTCAAAAATCTAGAGTCTTTTGACCCAAGGTGCAATCCCGACCCATTTTGCACCCTTAACCCTAATAATGGGTTAACTTCACCAAAAACCCTAATTCTAGCCATTAAGGTCTTAACACACATTTAATCACCAAGTTGACTCGTTTTCATACATGCAAGACAACCTAGGTCATCAAAGACCCATTTGACCCATTTCAAGGTCAACACACCCATTTGGGTCACCCACAACCCAAATGACACCCACTAACATTAACTATAAGTGTACTAGTGATTTGCTAGGCCTTTAAGACCCATGTACCCTTTCAAAACCCTAGGTTAGTCACCACTTGGGTCTTCATGATCCAAACTTACCCAAAACCCCCAAATTACTCACAAATGGGTTTTATGTGCAACACTAACCCAAACCCTAACCCTTAAACACATTAAACTAAGGTAATCAAGTTTAGGACTTACCACCACAATCAAAACGAAGCTAACGAGGAGATGAACAACTTTAATGCTCGAGCTAGAACCCGAAACAAGCTTCTTCTTCTCCGATTTTAGCTTTCTCACACTTGAATCACACTCTCTCACTAGGATTTAAGTGGATGAAGTTTGGTGGTTAGAAATGGAGTAATGAGGCTCAACCAAACTGATCTAGGGCCTTTAATTCGTCCACCAAGTGAAATTACCAATTTACCCATCTAAAATATTTAAAAACCCAATTCTGGCTCGACAGATCATCTGGACGGCATCCAGATTTCTGGACGGCGTCCAGGCCTTCATAATGGGATGGTGTCCCAGATGTTTGGACGGCGTCCAAACCAAAAAGAAAATAGGATCTTACAACTCTCCCCCACTTGAACCGGATTGCGACCTCGCAATCCACGCCGCATGACAAGCAGGAAGATAAACCAAGACAAACTCTTCGGGCTCCCAAGTAAACTCGGAGCCTATACTTCGACGCCATTGGACTTTAAAAGTCCTCACCTCCTTATTTCTCAATTTCTTAACCTTTTCTTCAAGTATAGCAACCGGCTCCTCAACATACTCTAACTTATTATTTAGCTCAATCTCGTCTAACGACACCCACGAAGAATCATTCGCAAGACACTTACGGAGATGGGAAACATGAAATGTATTATGGATCCCCGCAAGTTCTTCGGGTAATTCCAAACGATATGCAACTTCGCCAACACGAGCTAAAACTTTGAATGGCCCAATAAACCGAGGAGCTAACTTTCCCCATTTTCGAAATTGAATAATACCCTTCCAAGGCGAAACCTTAAGCATCACCATATCACCTTCTTGAAATTCGATCGTTCGTCTACGTTTATCGGCATACGACTTTTGTCTATCTTGAGCCTTCTTCAAATGTTCCCGAATAATTTCAATCTTGTTATTCGTCTCCAAAACCAAATCGGTACTCCCGATTTCCCTTTGACCCACTTCACCCCAACAAATTGGAGTTCGATACCTACGCCCATAAAGCATCTCGTAAGGTGGCATCCCGATACTAGTATGATAACTATTATTGTACGAGAATTCCACCAAAGGTAAGTGCTCATCCCTACTACCACCAAAATCAATAATACACGCCCGTAACATATCCTCCAAAGTTTGATTCGTACGTTCGGTTTGACCGTCCGTTTGAGGATGATACACCGTGCTCAATTTCAATTTTGTACCCATATCTTCGTGAAACTTTTCCCAAAACCGAGATGTAAAACGAGTATCTCTATCCGAAACAATAGATATAGGAACCCCGTGTCGAGAGACCACTTCCTTGATAAACAACTTAGCCAAGGCCTCCGACGATATTGCTTCTTTAATGGGAAGAAACAAAGCACTTTTCGTCAACCTGTCAAGTATCACCCAAATCGTATCAATCAAACGTAACGATCCTACACGTATCGCCGGATGTTGACTCTTTCGACTCAACGCATCCGCGCCAACGTTCCTTTAATTGTCGAGAGGCATAAGTGATGACTTTACCTCTTTGCATTAGAACACACCCGAGACCATTTAAGGAAGCATCACAATAAACCACCATGTCTTCTACCCCTTCCGGCAACACTAACACCGGAGCTTGACACAACTTCTCTTTTAACAATTGAAAAGCAATCTCTTGCTCGTTCTCCCAATTAAACCTAGCATTCTTTCTCGTCAACTTCGTCAATGGAGAAGCAATCTTAGAAAAGTCTTGGATAAACCGACGATAATAACCGGCCAATCCGAGAAAACTTCGGATTTTCGTAGGCGTAGTCGGTCCTCCCCAACTCTTCACCGTCTCGATCTTCCCCGGATCTACTTGAATACCGTTTTCGTTCACAATATGACCAAGGAATTGAACTTCCCTTAGCCAAAATTCACATTTGGAGAACTTTGCATACAACTTCTCCTTTCGTAGCGTCTTCAATACTTCACGCAAATGACGTTCATGTTCGTTCATACTTTTCGAGTAGACTAGTATGTCGTCAATGAACACTATTACCGACTTGTCCAACATAGGTTGGCACACTCGGTTCATAAGGTCCATAAATGCCGCCGGTGAATTCGTAAGACCAAAAGGCATTACCACAAATTCAAAATACCTATAACGCGTTCGAAAAGCCGTTTTCTCGATGTCTTCCTCACGGACCCGCATTTGGTGATAGCCGGACCGTAGGTCGATTTTAGAGAAATACGTTGCACCTTGAAGTTGATCAAACAAATCGTCAATCCTAGGTAACGGATAACGATTCTTGATCGTCACTTTATTCAACTCTCGATAATCGATGCACATCCTCATACTACCATCCTTCTTCTTCACAAATAACACCGGAGCGCCCCATGGTGAAGCACTCGGTCGAATAAAACCCTTCTCAAGTAACTCTTGGGTTTGATTTAGCAATTCATACATTTCCGTCGGCACTAAACGATAAGGAGTTTTAGCAATGGGAATAGCTCCCGGAACCAACTCAATGCGAAATTCAACTTGTCTTTCCGCCGGAACACCCGGTAACTCATCCGAAAAAACGTCTTCGAATTCACTAACAACCGGAATTTCACGAATGGGTGGTGGCTCATCACGAGTATCAACAACATGGGCAAGAAAATACATGCCACCACTAACAAGAAAACGACGTGCCCGTGCAAAAGAACGTATCGGCACAAGTCTTCTACGCTTATCACCGTGAATAATTAACTCTCCCCCACTTGGGGTCTTCACACGAATAGACTTTTCATGGCATGCAATATCGGTTCTATTTTGATCGAGCCAATCCATACCCACAACGATATCAAAATCGCCCAAAGTCATAGGAATGAGATCAATTTTAAAGTTTTCGGCACCAAACACGACATCACAATTTTTGCACACATCGACCACTAGCACCGTCTTGCCGTCCGCTATTTCGACTTCTACCGGACGACTTAACTTAGCTAACGGTCTATTAAGTTTAGGCACAAATTCAGGAGACACAAACGACAAATTTGCACCGCTATCAAATAGAATTCTTGCCGGATTAGAATTAACCACGAAAGTACCTGAGACAACTTTGTTTGATTGCTTGGCTTCATCATTGGTCATCAAATAATTTCGACCCCTTGCCGTACCCGCCGCCTTCTCTAATCGCTTAACATTATCATTGCGCAAGTCGGGACACTCCGGCTTCTTATGCCCTTCCTTTCCGCAATTAAAACAAGTGATTTTGTTTCCGGAAAATGGTTTCGGACATTCACGAGCCATATGACCCGGTTGCCTACAATTGTAGCACGCATAAGAAAAACCACCGGTAGCGCCCTTCTTCACGCTATTGACACTTTCGGAACCCTTCTTGTTCTTGTTCTTCTTGTTTGAAGAGTTAGAGTAACTAAAACCTTCAAACTTTCTCTTTGAAAAAGTGAAATCACTCTTCCTTGGAACCTCCGGTTCAAAACCCCGAGCCAACTCGAATAGTTCTTCAAAAGACTTAGCCATTCCCCGACTAATCTTACCCTTGTACTCATCATTCAAGGTACGGTAGAAATCCTTCATTAACTTGTGATCATCGCCCACATATTCCGAGCAAAAATGAGTCTTTGCCAAGAAAGCAGACTTGAGTGTAACCAAGTCCATTGACCCTTGTTGCAGATGGTGCAACTCGTCCCGGATTCTATCGAGATCGGATGAAGTTCGGTATTCTTTGAAAAATTCTTTCTTCAACTCCTCCCATGTCAAGCCCATACATTGTTCTTCGCCATATAAGTTGATCTTATCGTCCCACCACAACTTAGCTTCCTCCCGCAACATGCTTGAACCAAACCTTGTTTTCTTCTCAGGAGGGCATTCCACGGTACGGAAAGCTCCCTCGATATCGGAGATCCAACATGTACTCTTCAAAGGATCTCGCACCCCCATTAAACATCGGGGGTTGAGTGTCCTTGAAATTCTTATAATAGAAGTCCCGCCTTCCACCCCCACCATTACCTTCACCCCCTTCGCCTCGAGGATAAATGTTTCTAGCCTCTAAAGCCTCCTCTATTGCGGCTTTCATTCGATCATTGATCATTTCGGTCACTTGTCCATCGACCGACTCTTGGAAGACCTTTCGAACGTCGTCAAGAAAATCCCTCTTTAGCCTTTTAAAGATGGCCTCAACCTTGACCGTGAGTTCAACGTCCTCACTCCTACCTCCGTCATTGGTGTCGTGTCCATTTCTCATCTTCATTCTATAAAACGAAGTAAATTAAGCAACAAAACGAAAGGACTTAACCCATATGTATATACATATACACCACACTACCCCGTCTTGCTCAACAATCGTCGTACATCGCTTGTTTGACACGATTTGAACCCGTAACAACGGTAGCTAATCGTTGTTTCGCGAGCACGTCGCATTAACTTGCTAGTAGAACGTCCGTCTTCCTTGATGATTGCTAAACACAACACAAAACAATTAGCACAAGGTTAATTCTCATAAATCAAAGCACTAATAATTCCCGATTAGACCCAAAGTCCTACAAGTCCCGCATAAAGCGCCCACACAATAAAGTCTAAGTCTAGGCACCTATCTCAAGTCGCCTAAATCCCTTAGACCATGCTCTGATACCACTTGTAACGACCCGACATCATAAATCTCTTGTAACAACCCGACATCATAAATCCCTTAGACGCGTACCAAAAAAAAAAGTTTTCTATGTCGGTGCATCTGGACGGCGTCCAGAATCATGGATGGCGTCCAGCTCAGAAATATGGGACAGCGCCCAAAGTTTGGGACGGCGTCCAGCTCAAAACAGCTGGGATGACGTCCAAGCAATTGGGACGGCGTCTCAATGGCCTTCCAGCTACTGATCACGGGTCCAACTCACACGAGCGGAAAACCCGCTTCCCGACACTTTCAAACGAAAACCTTTTTACCACAAGTCAATATAAGTGAAACTAAGAGATTTTCATCATCAAATCAAGTTTTACATCAACGGGCCCACATCGCCCATTTTACGAGTTTCGTTCAAAAATAAAAGTTTCGACCAAATACAAGTTTAAGTTCCAAATGACACTAGAGCATGGTGTTTGGGGTTAAACTACCCAATCTCGGTTGAACTCCAAAAGCTACATCCAAAAGCATCCCCCATACAAAACAAGCGGGAGATCACTAATCCAATTGAACGCTCTTACCCTTGTCAACGCCCGAGCCTATAAAAAAAGGTAAACAACGAGAGGGTAAGCAAAGCTTAGTGAATGCAATAATTATACGAATACATATATAATTATACCTACTTGCATACACTTACACAACCGCAAACATGCTAGCAAACAACATTAGCTTATCGTCGCAATAATAAGCTATAATTCACCAATACCCCCAAGCTAGCATAACAACCGCATATAAATATAATTCGAATAATATAATATGCTTACAACACAAATAACCATGGTTAACCAATAGTACAAGGGAACGACGCTCGCGAAAACGCCATCGGTTCACAACATCCGTTAGGGCACTTAACACCTCGCACCACTAACCCATAGGGTGGCACCTTAACACCTCGGGACTTCACCCCGAGTGGCATCTTAACACCTCGATGCTTCACTCATTATTTTACGGAGTGGTGTCTTAACCCCTCGACACTACACTCCTAGGTGGCATCTTAACACCTCGATGCTACACCCAAGTGGCATCTTAACACCTCAATTCTACACTCTTTACGTGAAACGTGGTGTCTTAACACCTCGACACTACACATTTCACGCTACAACAAATAGATACATTATATACCTACGCATATAATTATTCCACTCACCTTAGAGTCTTCGTGAAAGATAACCAAACTTGCAACTTCAATGTAATGTACCTATTACATTTTAGCACATAATCAATTCACAACTCAAGTCGGTCAAGCAATTCACTCAAAAATTTAGAGCCTTTTGACCCAAGGTGCAATCCCGACCCATTTTGCACCCTTAACCCTAATAATGGGTTAACTTCACCAAAAACCCTAATTCTAGCCATTAAGGTCTTAACACACATTTAATCACCAAGTTGACTCATTTTCATACATGCAAGACAACCTAGGTCATCAAAGACCCATTTGACCCATTTCAAGGTCAACACACCCGTTTGGGTCACCCACAACCCAAATGACACCCACTAACATTAACTATAAGTGTACTAGTGATTTGCTAGGCCTTTAAGACCCATACACCCTTTCAAAACCCTAGGTTAGTCACCATTTGGGTCTTCATGACCCAAACTTGCCCAAAACCCCCAAATTACTCACAAATGGGTTTTATGTGTAACACTAACCCAAACCCTAACCCTTAAACACATTAAACTACGGTAATCAAGTTTAGGGCTTACCACCATAATCAAGACGAAGCTAACGAGGAGATGAACAACTTTAATGCTCGAGTTAAAACCCGAAACAAGCTTCTTCTTCTCCGATTTGAGCTTTCTCACACTTGAATCACACTCTCTCACTAGGATTTAAGTGGATGAAGTTTGGTGGTTAGAAATGGAGTAATGAGGCTCAACCAAACTGATCTAGGGCCTTTAATTCATCCACCAAGTGAAATTACCAATTTACCCATCTAAAATATTTAAAAACCCAATTCTGGCTCGACAGATCATCTGGACGGTGTCCAGATTTCTGGACGGCGTCCAGGCCTTCATAATGGGACGGCGTCCCAGATGTTTGGATGGCGTACAAACCAAAAAGAAAACATGATCTTACACAGGACGGCGTCCAAGATATGGGACGGCGTCCCAATGAACTACAGGTTGCTGAAGCTGAAATTTCACAAGTCTTGAACCAAAACTCAAACGAAAACAAATTGTGAATCGAAAACACTTAAAACATGTATCTTATATCATTAGAAATGTATTTTGACGAGGAATACAACTAATCACATATCATTAAACAATTACATCATTTAAATGACTAAATCCTCGTTGAATGATCGTTAAAAGTTCATCATTGAAGTTTCAAGTTCGTAAAACGCATTTTATGATTCGGGGATCCAATCTACACATACGATATGCCGTTTCGAAGGTAATTAAACATACATTGCAACTAAACACTTACTAACAACATTAACAAGCATTCAATGCATCAAAAGTTCATTTTAAAGCTCATCAAACCCTAACCAAAATCATGAATTCAACTATTTTGTAAATGAAGCTTTTCTAAATCAACCTACACATCAAATTGAAGCTAATGATGCTAGTAACACATTTAATACATGAAGTTTAACATTTAAACAATGTTTAATCATACAAAATTCAAGATTAAGCACACTTATTTTTCATATTCAAGCTAATTACTCAAAACAACAAATCGAGCAAACCAAACACATATTCATGTTAGACTTGAGCCATAGACACTAATTAACACTTTTATAAGTCAAAATTATCAAGAACACAAAATCTAGTGTTTTTAGAAAGTTACCCAAAATAGAAGAAGTTGGTATGAAAATGAAGAGGAAGATGCAAGGATTCCAAATATGTAGTTTGTTTTAGTTGGTGCTTGCTAGATTCAAAATGGATGATGATTTAGTGAAATGGGTGTTTGAGAGTAAAAATGGAAGTAATAGAGAAAGATGGGAGGTGATGAATGAAATGAATGGTGGTGGTGGATGTTGACTAGTCCAACTAGTCACATCTTTGATCAAATGACGAAATTAGTCCCTCGAGTTAGGATAAGGGTGCGTGAGTTAACCAAATGAATTATTTTGAAATACACGAGAGTAAACGGAAGATGTTATAATCCAATAACAAAAATATTAAGAACGTTAACCAACGGAGGATACGAATCTAGATACGAAAGATGTTATTAAAATAAAAAGACGGGCGTTAAAATAATTTTAACGGAAAAATGCGGGATGTTACATAATGTAACCTGTTCGAGGTTTAATTACTACTATATCGCTTTTTTGTTTTTTTTTTCTTTTTCTTTCGAAGCTATGGCCACTGTCATCCTACCATCATCTTTAATTGAAACCTTGAAACCTTACAACCACCACATGTTAACACCATGAAAACCCATCATCTTCATCACCTCTTTAACCACCATGATCACCACGGGTCATCACAATTCTGCAACAAGCACTACCACCTTCGGTTCATCAAATGAACGAAACCCAAACCATCAAACTCATCGAAACCCACTCATTAAATGTTACTGTGCTCGTCTCCTTACTTCTAGGTTATTCTTTTACGGTTTAAGATCATCCCTAATAATCCCAGGCTGCTCGATAACCATCACCAACTACCTTTTACAACCTGCAACTACTATTATCTCCAAAATAATCACCCCATCGCCGCCATTAAAGCTACTACCACCCATTTGTTTTCTATTGACACTCTCATAATCAAAAACCCAATTTTTGTTGTTGCTGCGTCTGACTTCTGTTATAGTCGAATCACCATCACAAACCACCAATGCCGCCTGCTGCCTTCCTGTACAGTCGCCAAATGTCACAACCACCATTATCAAACACCTCCATATTTTTTTTCTATTCTTCTATGTTGCCACGCTGCTACTGCCTTCCTCTTAATTCTGTTTGAATAACAGCCTTGGTTACTGAGTGTACCTGTTCATGCTACCGTTCCTGTTACATTCGACAAGAATGATGACTTTGGAACGTGAAAGGAAGATGATGATGAATAGTAATTATGATGATAACGTTATTGATAACATTGGAAATAACGACGGTGACGAGATGATAACATGATTATGATGTTTGATGTTATGATAAACGATGATGAATGAATGAAAAAATGATGATGGGAGGAGATCGTGATGATGTGATGATTAAAAGATGATGATGAAGACCGTGAAGTATGAAGGTGATAACTATGATAATCACAGCGAATCATATGATGATATGGTGATGATCGTGAGAGTTGAAATGGATTGCGATAATGGTATGATGATGAAATATTGAGTGGTGCTTGCGTTTTTTATTATTATTTATTTTTCCTACCATTCGTCTTACCAGATCAAGGAAACAGGCCACGAATTTTTCATTGGGCCAAGAATACAGCTTCTGTTTATTGGGCCGTATTCTGTTTATTGGGCCGAGACCCAACTGGTTTGCGGTTGGGCTGTGACAAATAAATCGGAATATATATAAATGGGTTTCAAATAAATTCAGAAAAACAAACTTGGACTGATGGTTAAAGGTGTTAGTGGGGTAGCGTGAGGTCGCGGGTTCGAGCCTGGTTTGGTGCATTTTTTTTGGGAAAACCTTTTAAGGTAGTATACTTATTATTCCAATTATTATTATTATTATTATTATTATTATTATTATTATTATTATTATTATTAGTATTAAAATAAGTATTATTATTACTAATATCAATATTATTATCATTATCATTATTTTTACTACTAATATCATCATTATTATTATTATTAACATTATTAATAATAACTTTAATTTTAAATGTATTTAATATATGAAATATAACTATATTTTTATGATCTAAACTAAAAAGATAAATATTATAAGTTAGATACAAACATTAGATATATAGAAGTATATATAATAAGTATACTACTTTTACAAATAAAATACTTTTTGTTCATTTATGTTTTAATATAACTCAAATTTATTAAAAGTATTATCATATTAAAAATTATGAGTACTTAAAATATTAATACTAAGTATTTATTCAAAATATTTTAATAAAATATATAATATATTAATACGATAAATTAATAAAATATATAAAATAAATATATTTAAGTAATTATTAATATTAAATCACAAGTATATTACTAATATCAAAATATATATTTAACTGAATATTATATGTGTTAATATACATACTTGATATAGGTTCATGAATCCGAGGCCAACCTTGCATTGTTCAGTTCCGTCGTATGCATATTTTTACTATAAAATATCGTATTGTGAGTTTTATTTGCTCCCTTTTTAAATGCTTTTGCAATATATATTTTTGGGACTGAGAATACATGCACTGATTTTATAAATGTTTTACGAAATAGACACAAGTAATCGAAACTACATTCTATGGTTGGATTATCGAATCGAATATCACCCTTTTTAGTCTGGTAATCTAAGAATTAAGGAACAGAAACCCTAATTGACACGAATCCTAAAGATAGATCTATGGGCCTGACGAACCCCATCCAGGTAATGGATGCTTTAGTATTTCGATTTTTATATACAGATGAGTGTACCTGTATATTTAGGGATATTCTATATGCATTTGTTAATGTCGGTTACCAGGTGTTCACCATATGAATGAATTTTTATATAGATGAGTGTTCCTGTATTATATTTTTTTGCAGATGAGTGTTCCTGCAGTTATTTATGAAAAATGAAATCTTGTGGTCTATTAAAATAATGGAAATGAATGTTTATGATAAACTAATGAACTCACCAACCTTTTGGTTGATAGTTTTAAGCATGTTTATTCTCAGGTATGAAAGAAACCTTCCGCTGTGCATTTGCTCATTTTAAAGATATTACTTGGAGTCATTCATGACATATTTCAAAAGAAATTGCATTCAAGTCGTTGAGTTCAACAAGATTATTATTAAGTAGATGACGGATTAAGTCATTTATAGTTTGGGTATATTATGAAATAGTATGCATACCTGTCAACTTTCATTGAAATGAAAGTTTGTCTTTTAAAAACAAATGCAATGTTTGTAAAATGTATCATATAGAGGTCAAATACCTCGCGATGTAATCATATGTTATTGTATTTGTCCTTATGGATTAGGATGAGTCGCTTAATGTGGTATTAGAGCGGTGGTCTTAGCGAACCCGGTCTTGCATTAGTGTGTCTAACTGATAGTTGTTTAGATGCATTAGTGAGTCTGGACTTCGACCGTGTCTGCATGTCAAAAGTTTTGCTTATCATTTCGTGTCGAAAATTACCTACTTATCATCCTTAGGAAATTACCTGCTTATCATTCTTAGTCTAGACACATCTTACTGCATTGATTGCATGAATAGTATATAGACAAAAATTCATATCTTAGCGTATCTGCTAATTCATATCTTAGCATATTTGTTACTGTAAACTATGCCTAGTATATTCCGTAAATTCCTCCGTAATCTACGAAATCTTTTTTTCTATATATATAGATACTCTATGTAATTAGAATACCATCCGATAGCCGAAAATCATTTCATATCGAAAAATTCTTTATTCAATCGTACGAAATGGAACTCGCCACTAGTTCAAGTCCCTCGGATTCCGATATGGATTTTCACTCAGGCTCCGAAAGCAGCATCACCGGAATGGATCAACTAATTAGCCATCATCTATTCTGGATGAATTGGGGATGGGTTCATAGCCGACTTAATCATTGGAGACAAGAAGAAGGTGATCCCTTTCATCCACCGATTTTCTCTCTTGGCGAAGTATCGCACCCCCAATTAGGGCCTGGGTGAATGTGACATTAATATCAAATAAACCATCATATTATAATATACGAGAACAATACTAAATGATAAGAATAAACTTTATTGAGTACGCAGCGGAAAATGAAATGTCGTTACAATAATGGAAATTACAATGAAGTAATTGTTTAAAATGCAAGAATAATAAATGCGATATCTCTTGATCCTAAGTCCAAGTAGCATCACATAAGTAGTAAGTAAATAAGCTTGATCAATCGGCACCTGAGATAAACATGCTAAAGTGTCAACCAAAAAGGTTGAGTGAAGTTCATAGGTTTAACAAAAATGTTTGACCGTTGTTTTAGACCACAAGATTTAGTTTATAAAGTTGATCTCGCAGGGATCAAAAAGTTATGCCAATTCGTGATATTTAGACTAAACGTTCAAAGTTTGCCCCAATGACAAGTTGTGTCTATACTTGTCTGTTTAATTTCATTATTAAGTAATACAATAACTTGGTCAAATGTATCGGGGAAGTTACTCCCGATAGGCCTACCCCCAATAATTAAGAATGCATTTAACGAGCAATTAAAAATATCACTGTAGGGACTTAGTTGGACATAGCCGGGTATAGCATAGTTTAACAGTTGGTACTTGTGTCTAAATTGAAAATAGTAAAAGTAGCATGTGTCTCACCCCAAAAAGTTAAATAAGTTGCATGCAAATAAAGAGTGGGGCTATGAGTTCACCTTAGTAAGTAGAGAGAGATCGTTATTCCTCAGAATAGAAAGTTTGAATGAATGAGCAGAAAGTCAACCTAAGGACATTTAAGAGTAGTTAAGTGTTTGCCCAAGTTTAAGTTTAAGTATGAAAGTGTTTTAAGTATAGTTCGTTTTACTAAGTTCCATTCCTAGTAAGTTTCCACTTTTAGAAAGTTAGTGTCGAACACTAGTGAGTTGTCTTTAATAAGTCTATCACTTATTAAGTGTGAAAGTAAATAAGTGTATGATTACTATAGTCGGGTTGATATTGTGGGTCGTACCCAAACATCTATGCCACCGCCGAGTCACTAGAATGACCAATTGTTACCGGTTGGCCCAGGATTTCTTGACCAAAATCTAAGTTTGGCATTCGTAATCCACAAGCGTCCCATAGTGGTACCAAGGATCACACTAGGCCTTAAGCAACGTCGATGTTTAAGTAATTTCACGCTATCGTGAATGACTATTGTAATCGTATAATATAATATAGTAGTATATTATATGTGTTAGTAATAATATAAGTGTATAAGTGTTATATAATAATATTAGGGTTTTAGTATATTAATATAGTAATAATAATTAATGATTAGGGTTAATTAATTAAAGTAGTATTTAATGATTAGGGTTTATGTGATAAATGTATTAGAGTTTTATTAAATTAGGGTTAGGTTTAATTAGGGTTTTAATTATTTAATATATATATGTATATATATTATGTATATGTATATATATATAGTATTTTTATTTTTTTTATATAAACCGTATGTATATGTATATATAATAAAATATTTTTTTATATGTATATATATATATGTATCGAATATGCATATGTATATACTTTGTTTCCTTATTTAAACACTAACAAATCTTTTATCACATCTTCTAGGTTTTAAAGATGAAACAAAAAATCCTTTTTTTTATAGAACCGTAAGTATGTATGTATATGCATATATATATATATATATATATATATATATATATATATATATATATATATATATATATATATATATATATATATATATATATATATATATATATATTTACAATATGAATATGATTATGAATGAGATTAATAACATGAACATGATTATAAATATGAATTAACAAGATGGAATTTAAAAGTTTAGATCTAGGGTTTTACCTTGATGAAGATTGATGAAGATTAACAAAAGAAGAGAAGAAACACTTGAAGATGAAGATCAAAGCTCTCTAATAATCAAGAACACCTTTGAAGATCCTTGAAGAACGCGAAGAACGAGCTTGAAGATCACTTGAAAACCCTTGAAGATGATGATGATTTTCGATGGTGGTGGTGGTGATTTTCGGTTTTTGGCCAAAAATTAGGAGAGGGAGAGAGACTTGAGAGAGAGTTGTGATTTTGATTTGGTACAAGAAAATGGTTTAGCTTAGGTCTCTATTTATAGGAGTGATTAGAGAATTCTAGAATTAGGGTTTAATTAGGAATTACTTTGAGAACAAGTTAGGTTAAATGAGGAGGTGATGGGGGGTTGCTTGGCCGAAAATTTGAAGGGAAAAAGGGTAATTTTACCCCCTTAAAAAATCGGCTAGGGTTATGAGAATTAGGGTGCAACTTTTTTACTTTAGTCCTTGTACTTTAGATTAGCTTAAATGGTTCCTTAATTATCCAAGTTTAATTATTTAAATGTACAAGGTTTAAGGTTATTTATTTTGTTCACAAAAGTTTATTAGCTCATTATTTTTATCTTTTATTAACTTGTCGTTTATTACACAAAGTTAATTATTATATTTTATAGTTCTTAATACTTAACAATCGTTAATTAAAGTTTAATTGTTAATTAATTATATTGTTGGGCATTTAATATAGAAAAATATAGAATAGAAAAATGAAGGGTCGTTATACGAAGAACCTGAAGCACTTACCGGTGAACCTGTCCGAAACACCATTTTCTCTCTCATTTCCATAATATCTAGCCATGATTATATACTATCTCAAATTCAAAACCTTATTCATTCGCTCGTTCCAATCGCCAATCATCCCGGAGTAATCGAAGAAGTCAACAAGCTTCGCGTCCAAATAATGATTTTAGAGAATATGGTGCAAACGTTACAAGCACCAGCAGCATCACCGACAACAACAGTACCACCAACATCAACACCAGTACCACCAACAACCTAAGTTTCAACATCACACGTTTCAACATCTCATTCTGTATCTCGAGTATAATCATCGTGCTACATGACGTTCTACATCATTTATCTTCGTTCGACATGATGATTATGTAATCTCTAATGTTTTAGAGATTATGTACTCTAGTTCTAACCGTAAACCAAATGAGTTTAATATCATATTAACTCATTAAATTCATGATTACATCTAAAGAAAATATATATGTATATATGTTTTCATAAAGATTGTAATTAAAAATTCTTTTGTACAAACTGTTAATGGCGAAAATATTTTAACGGGTAGGTAATACCCGAGGAATATTTAGATTTCACATTAATAAGTTACACTGTACATTCTTCGAATCTGATTCAACCGTCATTTACTATCCTACTTACATCCACAAATATACGTATCCATTCACTGCAGAATAACCATTTCATTCAATTTTATATTTGGATTTTTACCTATCAGAATCCAACAAGTGGCATAATGAAGAAAACATTGGACAAAATAAAATTTGTTAGAAACAAACGAATTAACTATGAGAAATTCTATTAAGAATCCACGCTAACAAAATCCTAGATAACTGTTCCTAGCTAACTGTTAATTCCTTATTACATTTATTTATCACAATTTATTTATCGCAATTTTAATTATCGCAATTTTATTTATCATCATTTAATTTCTGTTATTTATTTTACGCACTTTAAATATCGGGACATGTATACAAGGTTTTGACATATCATATCTACGCATCTATATATATTATTTGGAATAACTATAGACACTCTATATGCAATAATACTCGAGTTAGCTATACAGGGTTGAGGTTGATTCTACAATAATATATATACTTTGAGTTGTGATCGAGTCTGAGACATGTATACAATGGGTCAAGATACGTATTAATTAATTCGAATATTATATATTAAACTATATATGAATTATTGAAATACTAACTGTGGACTACTAACTGTGGACTACCAACATTGGACAATTAAAATGAATTAAAATATTGATTATAACATATGAAACTAAACATTTCTTCAAGTTTGCCACTTGATTTCATCTTAAACCTCATTTGTATCTTGACAATTACAATCTGTGTTCAAACCTTTCATGATACTTGAAAACACTTCAATCGAGAGGATGAACCAACCGCACTTCATCTACGGAAGAAAAGATTGATGCATATAGTTATGCACCTGTAAACACTCGGAACCTGAGTAAACGTTTAACGCGTATATGTGCTAGCTCCTTTGGCGTTGTTATTACCGAAAATAACTTTGCAATTTCTTTTTCAAATTAGCCAATTTTGTCACAGCTCCAGCAAGACAACTTTGACTTTTCAGTCAGACTAGCCTTATTATAACCTCGATATATACGTTGTCATTTCACCATCGTTACTGGGGAACCGTTTATATCCCACCACATTAGCAGTAAACTTACCAGCAACTTCATTACTCACTGGCTTAAGTCTCTTCGAAAAACCATTATATTCATTGAAACCCTATCATATACTCATCCGTACCTTGTAACGAGAATTGCCGTACCAATTACCGGAAATCAGCAATCAGTATTTTGAATCTCGCAGTATTTCTATATCAACAGTTATGTGTATACATATAACATTTATCTCTTATAATTATGATCTTCCATTCTGAAATTCTGAAAAGCACCCAGTCTGCGAATCAATACTCTGAATTTTGAAAAGTTAAATGAAGCAACAAAAACTGTAAACGATCTTAACAGTCGAAAGTTTGAAGAAGCTCAAAAGATGAAACAAATTTGGTTCTGAAAAACGGATTGAGCAAACTATGAAGAAGGCTATGGACAAATCATACAGATTAAGCCTGCCTTCAAAGAATCCAAATGATTCAGTATCTGCCAAAGTCATTAACGAATACCTTGCTCCTGATTCTAAACATTTACGGATAAATCTTCTTCATCATCCATCGATATTAGAAATTCTAAGATATCATCGTATCTTTCATTATAAATATCCTCGATATTTCTGAAGATATTTTCATAAATATTCTTATCTGAAATCATTTATCTCTTCGTGATATCAGTATTACATCAGAAAGGAAACTGTTTTAGTTTCTAAATTCTGAAATATTCGAATTTAAAATATGAATGTTTTTTAAGTAGTGTTGGGAACTGAAGCATGAGTTAGTATAATATAATGACACTTGATCAACGTGATTAAATTACAGTAAGTCATGCTGAGTTTCTAAATGGAACATGATGACTCACAGACCATAACATCATCATGTGCCATGTTACACAACTCTTACATTCTACCTAATCTCCAAACATATCGAGAACATATCTTTCTGATAGTTCTATCTTTTCTCTTAAATTCTGGTAATTTAAACAATCAAGATCGTACTATTACAATCTCTCTCTTAGAACATTAGTCATGTTCATTCGAACCTTTATACCTACGAATTCTGGACCATTATTTGCTCGACTTTAAGTCGGGAAGAGAAAACAAAAGTATGGAACTCCAAAATATAAAGAAAATGAAGAGGGTAGATTTATAGTGAAATATCATACAGGGCAATCAGGACAGACTACTGCATTTAACCAAAGAAGATCCTAATTTCCTTAATTACCGATGAACCAAATCTTATTATTAAGATTTCCTTTAAATCCCTTGAATTCCGGAAATCAACCGTGACTACGTCACCGGTTAAGACAAACCTACAATTACTCATTTCACTCTTTCGTGATAGCTTCACTCGTACTCTTCACATAAATGAATGATTTTATCCATATTACTCAATGATGATAAAACTCTAATTTCTAGCTCGTATGCGTCATGAAAACATACTTATTGTCAGTCATGACCATCCTAGTCAAATTTTGGGACGAAATTTTTTTAACGAATAGGTACTGTGACGACCCGAAAATTTTCGACCAAATTTAAACTTAATCTTTATATAGTTTCAACACGATAAGCAAAGTCTATTAAACCGAGTCTCAAAATTTTGAACTGTTTTATGAAATCATTTGACCTTCGACCATTTCCGACGATTTACGAACAACTATTTGTAAATAGATATGTGTGTGTATATATAAATAATAATTGGAAGTATAATTTGAAATATTGAATGTTGTGGTTATGAAATATGATATTATAATAACTATTATTTAAAACATATCTATATATACATAAAAGTATATAAAAAAATATATTAAATGATTGTAATACTCGTTTGATGTTCCGATTGATATTAAGCAAGTTAAATTCAAATTTATATGGTTTTAGAAATAAACGGTGACCCGAACATGAGTCATATAATTTATAGGCTTATTAAAAATATATTTAGAATCTATTTGATTAATTTTAAAAATACTTAATTTTGAGTCGGGATCGAGCTCGAATGACAGGTCAATTTTTATGATCGATATTAAACAAGTTTAAACTCGAATTTATGAGAAGTTAAAATTAAACGTTGATCCATAATTAAGTATAAAAGTTAGGATTTTTAAAAATATTTTTACTTTGATGAGTTGAGTTTTAATACTCCGTACAGATCATTTGGAACAGAAAATAAATAATTAACGAACCTTTTTGATCAGATTTCAAACAGTTAATGATTGAAAAAAAAAACCAATATATTTAAGCTAAAAATTTGGGACTTTTAGGAACACTTTTATATGTTAACTGTTTAGCAATGGGCCATGATATAACACTCCGTGATTTAATAATAAGATAAATCCCCGACTGCTAATTACATCGAATACTATTTAATTTAATATTTGAAACAGTTGATAATTATTATTAATTGTTCACTATGTTGTTGTTTGTACTCACAAAATATAGTTATATATTCATACACGTTCAATTATGTGTTTTGTTTCTTTTAGACAAATCCAATTATATATATACATGCATATTGAGTGAATCATGAAATAGGAGAAACCCACCATCACAAGACTTTCTGCCATTTGTTTACTGTACTAATTTAATTCTATTCTTAACATGTGATTTAGAATGAGTATTATATTATTATATATTAATATTAATTATTATATTACTTTATTTATTATTATCATTTATTTTTTTTCTTTGTTCCATGGTCACTATCTCTTGCTCTAGATTATATATACACATACGGGTATTACATATTACATAATTCATCAAACACCCTCCTTAACCTTGCTAATCCTACATTCACCAAACAGCAAACCAAACCATCTATCTATTTCTCTTAGGTTAATCACACCTTCACCACCCAAAACCCACTAGTTACCACCTACAACTCATCCAACTAGCTAATGTAACCTGTTCGAGGTTTAATTACTACTATATCGCTTTTGTGTTTTTTTTATTTTTCTTTCGAAGCTACGGCCACTGTCATCCCACCATCATCATTAATTAAAACCTTGAAACCTTAGAACCACCACCGGTTAACACCATGAAAGCCCATCATCTTCACCACCTCTTTAACCACCGTGATCACCACGGGTCATCACAATTCTGCAACAAGCACCACCACCTTCGGTTCATCAAACGAACGAAACCCAAACCATAAAATCATCGAAACCCACTCGTTAAATGTTACCGCTCGTCTCCTTACTTCTGGGTTATTCTTTTACGGTTTAAGATCATCCCCAATAATCCCAGTCTGCTCGATAACCATCACCAACTACCTTCTACAACCTGCAACTACCATTATCTCCAAAATAATCACCTCATCGCTGCCATTAAAGCTACTACCACCCATTTGTTTTCTATTGACACTCTCATAATAAAAAACCCAATTTTTGTTGTTGCTGCATCTGACTTCTGTTATAGTCGAATCACCATCACAAACCACCAACGCTGCCTGCTGCCTTCGTGTATAGCCGCCAAACGCTACAACCACCATTATCAAACACCTCCATATTTTTTTTTCTATTCTTCTATGTTTCCACGCTGCTACTGTCTTCCTCTTAATTTTGTTTGAACAGCAGCCTTGGTTACTGAGTGTACCTGTTCATGCTACCGTTCCTGTTACACTCGACAAGAATGATGACTTTGGAATGTGAAAGGAAGATAATGATGAATAGTAATTATGATGATAACGTTATTGAAAACGTTGGAAATAACGACGGTGACGAGATGATAACATGATTATGATGTTTGATGTTATGATAAACGATGATGAATGAATGAAAAGATGATGATGGGAGGAGATCGTGATGATGTGATGATTAAAAGATGATGATGAAGACCGTGAAGTATGAAGGTGATAACTATGATAATCACAGCGAATCATATGATGATATGGTGATGATCGTGAGAGTTGAAATGGATAGCGATAATGGTATGATGATGAAATATTGAGTGGTGCTTGCGTTTTTTATTATTATTTATTGTTCCTACCATTCGTCTTACCAGATCAAGGAAACAGGCCACGAATTTTTCATTGGGCCGAGAATACAGCTTCTGTTTATTGGGCCGTATTCTGTTTATTGGGCCGAGACCCAACTGGTTTGCGATTGGGCTGTGACAAATAAATCGGAATATATATAAATGGGTTACAAATAAATTCAGAAAAACAAACTTGGACTGATGGTTAAAGGTGTTAGTGGGGTAGCGTGAGGTCGCGGGTTCGAGCCTGGTTTGGTGCATTTTTTTTGGGAAAACCTTTTAAGGTAGTATACTTATTATTCCAATTATTATTATTATTATTATTATTATTATTATTATTATTATTATTATTATTATTATTATTATTATTATTATTATTATTATTATTATTATTATTATTATTATTATTTTTATTATTATTATTATTATTATTAAAATAAGTATTATTATTACTAATATCAATATTATTATCATTATCATTATTTTTACTACTAATATCAATATCATTATCATTATCATTATTTTTACTACTAATATCATTATTATTATTATTATTATTATTATTATTATTATTAACATTACTAATTATAACTTTAATTTTAAATGTATTTAATATATGAAATATAACTATATTTTTATGATCTAAACTAAAAAGATAAATATTATAAGTTAGATACAAACATTAGATATATAGAAGTATATATAATAAGTATACTACTTTTTCTAATAAAATACTTTTTGTTCATTTATGTTTTAATATAACTCAAATTTATTAAAAGTATTATCATATTAAAAATTATGAGTACTTAAAATATTAATACTAAGTATTTATTTAAAATATTTTAATAAAATATAATATATTATTACGATAAATTAATAAAATATATAAAATAAATATATTTAAGTAATTATTAATATTAAATCACAAGTATATTACTAATTACAAAATATATATTTAACTGAATATTATATGTGTTAATATACATACTTGATATAGGTTCGTGAATCCGAGGCCAACCTTGCATGGTTCAGTTCCGTCGTATGCATATTTTTACTGCAAAATATCGTATTGTGAGTTTCATTTGCTCCCCTTTTAAATGCTTTTGCAATATATATTTTTGGGACTGAGAATACATGCGCTGCTTTTATAAATGTTTTACGAAATAGACACAAGTAATCGAAACTACATTCTATGGTTGGATTATCGAATCGAATATCACCCTTTTTAGTCTGGTAATCTAAGAATTAGGGAACATAAACCCTAATTGACGCGAATCCTAAAGATAGATCTATGGGCCTAACGAACCCCATCCAGGTTATGGATACTTTAGTACTTCGATTTTTATATACAGATGAGTGTACCTGTATATTTGGGGATATTCTATATGCATTTGTTAATGTCGGTTACCAGGTGTTCACCATATGAATGAATTTTTATACAGATGAGTGTTCCTGTATTATATTTTTTTTGCAGATGAGTGTTCCTGCAGTTATTTATGAAAAATGATATCTTGTGGTCTATTAAAATGATGGAAATGAATGTTTATGATAAACTAATGAACTCACCAATCTTTTGGTTGATACTTTTAAGCATGTTTATTCTCCGGTATGAAAGAAACCTTCCGCTGTGCATTTGCTCATTTTAAGATATTACTTGGAGTCATTCATGACATATTTCAAAATACGTTGCATTCAAGTCGTTGAGATCAACAAGATTATTATTAAGTAAATGACGGATTAAGTCATTTATAGTTTGGGTATATTATGAAATGGTATGCATACCTGTCAACTTTAATAGAAATGAAAGTTTGTCTTTTAAAAACGAATGAAATGTTTGTAAAATGTATCGTATAGAGGTCAAATACCTCGCGATGTAATCATATGTTATTGTATTCGTCCTTATGGATTAGGACGGGTCGCTTCATAAGACACATTCTATGAGGCAGTCATTTAGACACATCCTCTATGTGGTTATAGAAACGATTGTTAGGAATCCTACACTTGTTATTCAAATAAGCTTTTAGATACATGTCCGTTTTAGATCTTTCAATGATTAATGAATTTTATCCCACACTTAATGTTTAGCTCATATATGACATATATATTTAGTTAAGGTAAAGAAAAGCGAGTACTTCCCTACAGAAAATTCCGTTGAAGATTTATACTCAGGATTTCTTGTAGTTTCAGATAGTAGACTTCCTTCAATCATTTTATCCATTTCCTACTCTTCATGTGATTGGTCCTTTGAGTGAACACTTGGGAAGCTTTTTCCTCTTTTTATGTCTTTCGAGTGTGAAATATTGGTTGGGACTAATTCACTTATTCATACATTTAAACTAAAACTTAAAGTATACATTAGCAATAAAAGGCTTGGGTTGCTCCCGAGAAGCGCTACGTTTAATGTTGTTAGCCTGACTTATTTTATTATCCTAAAAACGAAAAGTAAAAGAAAGCGATTAAAAGATCGGTTACCTCCCGAGAAGCGTTTTAGCTCGACCAGTGAACTTCCCTCAGTGGAAGTTAAGTTGATCTATCACATTTTGAATTTGTTCGAGTAGATTGTTGGGGTAGATTCTACGTCGAGATATGTTATAATTAGGTTGTGCTCCCTTAGTGTAGTTTCGTTGTTACTATTGTAATTTCAGGTACCATTTCTCTTTCAACATTTGTGAACGTAACAGTGCTACGAAAACCGACAAGATTTGTTTTTTTTATACAGGACACTGGTGTGGCGCACCACTTTACTGGTGCGTCTCACCTTGTATTGCAGAAACTATTGGATCGTAATTGTGTAGATTGTTTTCAATATATTCAATCAGATATCCTTTTGTGATCATGGAGAACACATCTCTCTCTCCAAATTTTTTTTTTTTTGGCGAAAAACGATATATTATAAATAAAGAAAAAATAGATCCGATGATCTAGGGCGTTACATGAATTGATAAGTGGCGTAATTGAAATTGCTTGACCACCTACACTAAAATTGAATACACATTGACATGACAAAAACGAAACACAAACAAACTCGAAAAAATCCCTACACGAACAAGAAATAGAGCACGAAGCTGCTGCTTCATTGAAGTAACCGCCGCCTAGATCACCGAACCCTGAAAAAAGACCTCACCTGAACTGAAGAAGCAGCTGCAACCAACAATCCAAACATCCCACGGATCTCGAACCGAAGAAAACAACTACGACCACAATCCACAAGTCCCGCACCAAACCGCATCGCCCCTGAACTCAGGATCAGTACCAAATCGTTCATCAGGTAAACCCTGATCACCTGCCTCGATATCGCATCAACCAGAAACCCAGAGACAAACCCCCGGTGATTGGCCCACCAAGAAAACCCCTAAAAGCAGTCAACTCAGAAACTCCAACCTGACGAACCCCAAACCATCGAAAGATCGGGAGTCGACCGAGAAAAAACTCCAAATAACCAATCTTTTGGCGCTTAACGATTCTAAAACCTCTCACGAATATCAAAAAGTCGCTAAGGCGGCAACTACACCGGTCCGTTCCGAACCGAAACCAGTGACGAGGAGATGGACGAACGGGATCAGAACCAAACCAAAAACTAAGGGAACACGAACCTATAACCAACCGTCGAATGCCTACACCGAAACCCTAACAGCAAAAAGGCACAACCGTAGCAAGACCAAACAACCCTGCTCTCCTATTTCATCTAAGTATCCCGGGGTTAGGGTTACTTTTAGTTTATAAATTCTCTTCCAACCTCATTAGTTGGTACATAAACTTTCGTACTTGTGGGCGCTTTCATGTATATTGCTTTTAGCTCTTCCACTTAACTCATTTCCGAAGCTCTTTCTATCCATACCTCTTCTAGAGGGATTAATATCTTTAATAACGCCTAATTTATACATATTATTATTTGCGGTATCGGTTCTCGTTATAATTATATTTTACACATTTTGAAGACTTTGAGTTCGTATGGGATTAAAATGAAGATTTATGGTCAAGGAAGTGTTGATACTTTGTTATGAATTTATCATGATTTTAACATAAAAGGCATTGAGACAAAGAAAAATTACAAGTGAGCAAGAAGGAAAAAATTGAGTTCGAGTTCTAGCTGAAATTTTCGCGTTTGAAAGTGATTTTTCGAGTTCTTGTAACCTCGCAAAACGCGAGACGCAAGATCAAAATGCCAAATTCCATGTTTTCAAGATTTTAGCTCGTCTACTTTCTCGCATTGGAGCTAAGAATCTCGAGTTTCATTATCGCGAAATGCAAGATCAAAATGCGAAATTTCATGTTTTCAAGATTTTAGCTCTTGTCTACTTTCTCACATTGGAGCTAAGAATCTCGAGTTTTATTATTTCGTGAAATGCGACATTATGTGCCGGATTTGGGCCCGTGCAACATGTGCAAGCTCACAGGGCCCCTAACCTATGAGGACCCATAAATTAGTTAATTTTACCCAATATCCAGTTGGTTTATGACCAAAATATCAGTTAAAAATTTCAAGGCCCAACTTAAGATAATTAAAGTAGTTCAATGTTTAATATGTTTTTTTTTTTTGTTTTTTGTTTTTTTAATACCGAAGCATTACATATTTGTAGAGCGATGTGGGATTTTGGAATGTTTCATTATTCAAATATTATAAATGAACCATAAATTTTGAACCCTAAACCCTAATTTCTAAACCCTAATAGTTAAACCCTTATTTTTGAACCATAATTTCCAAACCCTAATTTTTAAACCCTAAAAAAAAACTCAGAAACATAATATTACTCATGATGCATGTTTTCATTTTTTTCTTCGAGCTTTTTCCCGCCAAAATAATAACATTCATCACAAAGTGTCTTTCTTAAATGTTCATATTTTCATGTGTTCTTGATGCCTGAAAAAAAAATTCGAAAAAAATGAAAAAAAGTTTTACTTCACCCCATTCCCTCCCAAAAAAGTGCTTCCCTCTTGATTCGGATAGTGTATTTGGTCATCCGAAATCCGAATCCGAAATTTCGGATATCCGATATTTCGGATATCCGATATTTCGGATTCGGATATCGGATTATCCGAAAATCCGAAATTTCAAATAAATCAATTGTAAATCATATTGTGTATCAATTATTATCAACCACAACAATACAATATAATACATAAGGATAAGCATACAGTTAATTCAAAAGGAATTAACTAATACTAGCTTCTTGTTGAATGAAACATGTGAAACAAAAATATAAAACATGATGAAGAAAAAGAAGCACTAGATCTAGTAGTAGGTGCTAAAAGAAACAATTATAATACTGGGGCGTTTTTTAGAAGGGACAAGCGGGAGCAGTCGCCTCCAGTGGATTTGCAATTTTCAGTGTAAAATTTTTGGATTTTTCGACTTTGCCCCCAGTAGATTTTTTTTTGCCCCAAAATCTACATATTTTGTTACAAAACCTTCAAATTTTGCCCAAAAACCTCCAAATGTTACCCTTAAACCTTCAAATTTTACCCAAAAACCTTCAAATTTTGCCCCAAAACCTCCATAATTTCCCTTAAAACTTTCATTTTTTGCCCAAAAATCTCCATATTTTGCTCAAAAAAATTGCTACGGTTTAAATTTTTTTTGCTCCCGGTGAAAAAAAATCCTGGTACCGCCCACTGTATAATAGCCTCGTTGATGTAATTAATGCTTAGTTAAACTGATATAAGAGGCAACAATAATAGGACGTAGGTGCCTTTTGGTGTTTATTGTCTCTTAATTTTTATATGTTGTTTGATACTGTGTGTAATTTAGGGGTGTTCATATGAAGACAAGGATGAGATAGTGAAATGATGAGATGTTGAGAGTAAGATGTGATGAAATATGAAGATGGCGTAACTTATCTTTAGATCTATGTTTCTTCACTTTTTGTGTTTTTGTATTGCAACTCTCAACAGCTGAACTACCCTAACTCTTTAAGTTTTATAAATATTAATAATTTATATATGTATATTTTCGGATATTCGGATATTCGAATATCCGAAAATTTTGAAAAGTGCTATCCGAAACCTGAATCCGAAAAATCGGATATCCGATTTTCGGATATTCGAAAATTCAAATATCCAATTTTTCGAATATTTTCGGATCGAATTTTCGAATTATTCGAATTACGAATTCGGATTCGAACATTATGAACACCCCTGACTATAAATAGGCAAAGATGTTTCAACTTTTCACTTCAAAAGACCTCCTAATTATTTAATGAACAGGGCTAAAAAAAATCAACAAGACGGCCATATACATCCCCAAAATGTGAAATTGAAGTCAAGCACCTGAATTATTAGCAAACTGGGCCGATGGTGAATTAAAAGAAGGAAAAGGAGATCGGTGGCCTTTTGATTTATTTTGGGCTTAATACCAACACGTGATGTCAAGAATATACTCCCCTGCACATTACCTGAGATGGATATATTTTTGATTTTAGGTTTTTATATTATTTCTCTCTCTCTCTCTCTCTCTCTCTCTCTCTATATATATATATATATATATATATATATATATATATATATATATATATATATATATATATATATATATATATATATATATATATATATATATATACTACCTCCGTCTCATTCAAATAGGCCATTATTCTATTTTGAGCTGTTCCATTCTGATAGTCCACTTCCATAAATAGAAAGAAAAGAAGATATTTCATTGGTGGATCTGGAGAGAGAAGGTATTTCATTGGTGGAGAAATGAAGTTAGTGGGATTTTCTAAAACTGCGTGTTTTTTGTCTGTGGACTATTGGAATGAGACGGAGGTAGTATATATATATATATATATATATATATATATATATATATATATATATATATATATATATTGGTAGGATCAAGGAGAAAATAACCAATCGGAGGAAAGCGGGGGGAAGCAAATTATATATATATATATATATATATATATATATATATATATATATATATATAGAGCACGTTTGGAATTAATATTATTTCAAAGATAGCGTACGTATAATATTAGTAACATCACATTAAAACATATACTATTTTTCATATATCTGATACGAATGAAATATAATTAAAAAATAGATTGTACTTGGTGTAACTCATAATAATGTAACATAATTCAAATATTTAAAAAAAAAAAAAATTACACATACATAATAGTTCATAGATATCATACAAATGAAAATCTATTAAAACGTTTCTTCAATTAAGTCTATAAGTGCTGCAAGACTTCTTTGGATAGTTTGTTGTCCTTGTCTAAGATTAATATCTTGATTCGTTGCCGATTAGTAATCCGATATAGTGCAACATAAAGTTGTCCATGACTAAAGACCGGATTTGAAAGAAATAAATCGACACGCGATAGTGATTGTCCATGACTTTTATTTATTATCATTGCAACAACTACATGATTCTATCATTAATGATTTAAAATACTTACTCACTGAGAGCATGATCTGCCCATTCCTGATAACATGTCGTCTTAATCTTCAATAGACTTCAAAAACAGACATATGTGTGCATGAGGGAATCTACGTTCTTGAAATTCAGTTGTGTAAACAACTGCAGTGAAAAAGTTATATAATTAGAGTTCTATTAAAAATAGTTACAGTTTTAGTCAATATACACTTAATGAATATGAAGATATTCATTGAAAATACCTGTTTCAACCTCGCCAAAGACATGATTTTGTTTGAATTCTTGTATCATACTTTATAGCTTCATTTCAAATAGCGAACACGATATTTTGGTTATGTCTTCGGATCTGAAATTCTGATTATGCAAGAAACGGAAAATTTCGCACCACTTTGGATTACAAGTAATATTTTTGAACACTTTGGAGTGCATGATATACGTATAACCTATGATAAAAGTTCAAAGGAGACATGAGTACAAGAAGTCAACAGAACATTGAAAATTGTCAAAAAAACATTGAAGTCAAATTGATTGCCGGATATTTCAATGTTAAACATTTTTAATAATCTAAAATTAAAGTCGAATATTATAATATTATTAAATAAATCACTATGAAGAAATGTTTATGAAACATAAATGAGAAAAAAAACTAAACCTGGCTGAAATCTTGATTTGAATTAGATAAAAAATTAGATATTGAAAAAGAAGATGAGGAAGAGAGACAAATTTAGAATTTTTTTTTCAGTTTGTACATCTTAGCATTTGAATTTCAAAACTTTATAGAGAAAGAATTAAGAATCTTTGATTTCAAATTTTAAATTTTAAAAATCTACACACCTACATTGAAATTTCTTGGTAGATGTGTGTACTTGAGTGGCTTTTTTAATAAAAGAATTATTTTTTCTTTTGACACATGGTGATACACATATCTTGTAAAAAGTAAGTCTTGGTACTTTTCCTATGCACTTAGACAATTTAAAAACTTAATTAAAAAATTAAATTAAGTCACGTGGATAGCTGATGTGAGGTTTAGTTTGAGGTCAATAAAATAGAAAAAATTGTAACATGTATAGGTTTTTTATTTTTTTTTTTTTTTTTTATTTTTATTTTTTTTTTGAGACAAACCTATCTCCTATGTGGCCCTTAAATCACGGGTGTTTCACAAATCGGCCTACATAAAACCATTTTATACTAAAATCTCTCTCGTATGTTTTGCACGGTGAATAAGCCGCAAAGGTTATATAGTATTTTATACTGTAAATGAAATAAGTAATATAAACGGTCATTGTCGAAAAGAGTGTCTTGGGCTAAATTTGTAAAGTACGTAGAATACACTATATAAAAACGTTGATTAATTATGTGATAACATTTGTTCATAATTCAGTCAAATGTTTCCGCGTTATTTTCTTTCCTATTTGAAGATTTACAATCCATAATACACATAAATTGAACAATAAAAGAAAAGTATAAAAATGAAATGTTAGAATCTAAATAAACGGAATGATGATCTGTAATATTTTAGAAACTCTTTATATTGAATTGTAATATATATTGAAATTACTTAATTTCACAAGTTTACTAAAAACATATTTTGAAAAATTATTTAAGATCGGCCCATGCAAAAATATTTGAAGGGCAACAACTGTTTAAAAACATGGAATTTTTTATGTTATATTCATTAAGTCATATTCTGGCTCAAAACATGGTTAATATATTTCCAAAACTAAAGATACCAAGGAAAATTTAAACCATTCCATTAACATTATAATAATAGCTAAATAATCAAAGGTTTAATAAGTAGCAAAATAAACATAATATCACATAGTTTCAACGAAGCATCAGTCGAATAATTAAACAAAATATTAGGACATGTTTTTGAGTCAGTTTCATAAAAAAGGAACACAAACATCATCTTTCAGCGACTAACATTCCTTCATCCACTTGATCATTTCACTCTCTTTGTCACATTCTTAAGCACAAACATTGATTTACTCGGCATGTAGACAACTTCACATTCATCACCAACTCGTAGGTTTTTTCTTCTTCAGAAAAGGCAGCCAGCCACCAGAAATGCTCAACTTTGGTGGTTTTGAACCTTTAACCGGTATGAAGGACCACGTCACTTTAACACCATATGCGTTAACAATGTCCACAGAACCACCATTTTCAACTCCACGAATGTTATAGAACTCAGGTGGAATACGCTATATAAAACCAAATAAAAAGTACAGCATTAGAAAACCTTTTATTGGAATCTGAATGAAATCTTTGTGTAACATACAGAAATTATAATTAAATTAAAAATTAAGAATAAAAATGTGTTAATGAAAATGAGTTTGAGCACATTAGTTAATTTAAAAGGAGAAGAATTGTGACGACCCGGAAATTTCTGACCAAATTTAAACTTAATACCGTATGATCTCGACACGATAAGCAAAGTCTGTAATGTTGAGTCTCAAAATTTTTGAAACTGTTTCTATATAGAAAAAAAAAAATATATATTAAAAATAAATGATTTCAAGCACAAATAATGAATGATTGTAATACTCGGTTGGCGTTTCGCTTGTGTTCATATAGATCTAATACGAGTTTATGAAGATTTAAAATAAAAATTTAACAATAAATCGATTACGAAGATTTTAGATTTGATAAAAATATTTTTACCCTTCTAGATTAAATTTTGGTACTCCGTACATATTATTTGAAACAGAAAATAAATAATTAATAAATCTTTTTGATCAAGTTTCAAACAGGTAATGACCAGAATAAATAAATGGTCTCAATTTAAAAATTTAAGATTTTTAGGAACAACTTTATACATTAACTGTTTAGCAATGGACACGATATAACACTCCTTAATAGGACAAACGTCCTGCTGCTAAACTGTATCATTCTTTTCATTTCCACATGTTGATTATAAGGTTATTATTATATTATTATTTATAATATTTCTTGACTTTATATAACATATACACTGCATATAGATATATTGCACCCAAATTGTCCTGTTTCTTCTTGATCAAATATCACCAACCATCTACTCTCCTTCTTTAAGTAAACCCGCCACCATCATCACATGCTTGATTCCTACAACCACAAACCATAACCTTCACCACTTTGAGCTATCAACAACCACTAGCCAACATCTAGTCCGCCACCTCTCACAATCGACTACCACCCTAGATGTAACCGAACAACCACCATGACTCAATCACATGAACACATCACCACCTTGATCATCACCACAAACCATCATTCCACCATCTCTCTCTCATCCAGTCTCTTTCTCATATTTCTGTCTGGCGAAATCAACAACTAAATCACCATCACAGATTCTACTACTATTAACTGTTTGAGCACCACCGTGATCACCATCTTCAACCTTTAAACATCACCACCATCATCGTTAACTTACTGCTGATGTTTTAACTTCTGTTTCTAACCGAAACCATTACGTCGCCTGCCACTTTCCATCACCACCACTTCACGACCACCATCACCATAGAACAACCCAGCTGCAGCCATTGTTTTTACTTTTGTATCCGAACACCCAAACCAAACCCACTACATTAAACAAACCCCATCGAAACCCATTTAAACCGGCATCTATTAAATTCTGTTTGAACAACAGTGTTAGCTGCTGTGTTTGTTTCTGTTTCCACTGCAAAAATCGAAGCAAAACAGACCCAATTGTGCTGCAGCTACATACGAACCCCAAACCCATGAATTACTGTTACTGTATCGGCTCATCAAAACACAACAACACCCACCTTATCACCACCATCGACTTTAGCTACTGCATACTATTCGAACACCCACTGTACATTTCTTGTTTCTGATGATAATGACGATGTAAAGAAGCGAGACTAGTTTTGTTCGCTGCTACGGAGTATATGGTTTCTGAAACCGTTAACTGGGTTATGATATTTAGGTCATGATAATTGGATTATGCTAATTGGGTTTTAATATTTGGGCTTGGACATGTGTTGGTTATGATGGACTTATTAAACTTGGGCTTCTTTTAAATCCTAATGGACTTGAATATAGGTATATCATTATGGTTATTAGTATTATTATAATTATAATTATTATTAAGTATTATTATTATTATTATTATTATTATTATTATTATTATTATTATTATTATTATTATTATTATTATTATTATTATTATTATTATTATTATTATTATTATTATTATTATTATAATTATTATTATTATTATAATTATTATAATTATTATTATTATTATTATTATTATTATTATTATTATTATTATTATTATTATTATTACTACTAATTATTATTATTATTATGATAATTATTATCATTTACTAACATTTTAAAGTATAATTATTTTTATCATTAATCTAATTATTAGTATTATTATTATTATTATTATTATTATTATTATTATTATAAGTATTATTATTAATACTATCATTTTTATTATTAATATGATTGTCATTATTATTATTATTATTATTATTATGATTATTATTATTATTATTATCATTATTACATTAGTAGTAAAATTATTATTATTATCATTATTATTATTATTATTATTATTATTATTATTAATATTATTATTAATATTATTATTATTATTATCTTTATTACTAAAAGAAATTTTTATTAATTATCATTTTTATTAAAATTAGTATTATTATTGAAATTAACATTTTATTTAACTATCATGTTTATTATTAAAATCTTCATTTTTATTATTATTAGAATTATCATAATTTTTATCGTAATTAGTATTATTTTTATCATTATTATTATTAGTATTATTAACATATTAAATAAAGATTTTCTATATAAAAATATATTTATGACATAACACATAACTATAATAATATTTTTGTAATAAATATTAACTATTCATTTAAAGTATATAAAAATAAATATTTAATTAAGTTATTAATATATATAAATTAATAAAATAACAATTAATAATAAGATATATATAATTTTGTGCGATTACAATTATATGTGTTAATATATATATAAATGATATAGGTTCGTGAATCCGAGGTCAACCTTGCATTGTTCAGTTCCGTCGTATGAATATTTTTACTACAAAATATTGTATCGTGAGTTCATTTGATTCTCTTTTACTCTTTACATTTTTGGGACTGAGAATACATGCGCTGTTTTTATAACAGCTTTATTAAATGCTTTTAAAATATATTTTGAACTGCGAATACATGAAATGCTTTTATAAATGTTTGATGAGATAGACACAAGCAAAACATTCCTCGAATGAATTATTATACAGAGATAAGTTCTGTGGATTATTATTGAATTATGTGGACATGATAATTGCCACCAATTGATGTGAATATTTTCCCCTGATTATTATTGCTTGGTAACCTAAGAATTAGAATCGGATATAGCCCTAATTCACGCGAATCCTAAAGGTAGCTACCGGGTTTAACACCCCCACCCAAAATGTTCACTAGACGGAAGAGCTAGTGGGCGTGGTTTTTAGTACTTCGAAGATTATTATTATTATACAGACGAGATGTTCTATTTTGGGGATATTATTGATGCGCATTATATGTTAAGGTCGGTTACCATATTGAGCAATGAAATCGAAATGATTGTTATGTATCGAGAGAATGATTTTTATACACAGGTTATGTGTATTACTTTTGTGCACGAGATATGTGTACGGTTATTAAAAATCGCGAGGCAACCTATGGGAGAGAAAAGAATACGAACCTACTCTGCTAAGCATTATGAAAAATGGTTTTGTACACGAGATAGGTGTACTGTATTTAAATCTTGTGGTCTATCAAAATGATGAATTTTATTGCTTATGATAAACCTATGAACTCACCAGCATTTTGGTTGACACTTGAAAGCTTGTTTATTCTCAGGTATAAAAGAAATCTTCCGCTGTGCATTTGCTCATTCTAGAGATATTACTTGGAGTCATTCATGACATATTTCAAAAGACGTTGCATTCGAGTCGTTGAGTTCGTCAAGATTATTACCAGGTCAATTATAGTTGGATATATTATGAAATGGTATGCATGTCATCATCTTTCAATGTAATGAAAGTTTGTCTTTTAAAAACGAATGCAATGTTTGTAAAATGTATCATATAGAGGTCAAGTACCTCGCGATGTAACCAAATGTAATGTATTCGTCCAGATGGATTAGGACGTGTCCTTTTAGTTGGTATCAGAGCGGTGGTCTTAGCGAACCAGGTCTTGCATTAGTGTGTCTAACTGATAGTTGTTTAGATGCATTAGTGAGTCTGGACTTCGACCGTGTCTGCATGTCAAAAGTTTTGCTTATCATTTCTAGTCGGAAATCATCTACTTATCATCCATAGGAAATTACCTACTTATCATTCTTAGTCTAGACACATCATACTGCAATGATTGCATGAATAGTGTATAGACAAAATTCATATCTTAGCATATCTGCTAATTCATATCTTAGCGTATCTGTTATTGTTACCTTTGCCTGACAGATTCCGTAGATTCCTCCGTAACTTATGGAATTTTAGTATTATATATGCATATGTAAATTATGTATTGCAGGGTACTAATCTACATCCTATAATTTATTTCTTATCAAAAATCCTTCATCTGATCGTACGAGATGAATCCCTCAACTAGTTCGAGTCCCTCAGATTCCGATAGCTATTCCGATAGTTATTCCGACAGCTATTCCGACATGGATATTCACCTAAGTTCCGAAAGCAGTGTAAATGAAATGGATCAACCAAACTAGTCATCTTCAATTCTGGATGAATTGGGGATGGGTTCGTAGACGACTTAACCGATGGAGACGCGAAGAAGGCGATCCTTTCCATCCACCACATTCCCCTCTTGGCGATGAACCTGAATCACTTACCGGAGAACCTGTTCGTAATACCATCTTCTCTCTCATCTCCAGAGTATCTCGTCACGACTACATACTATCATAAATTCTAGATCTTATTCATCCGTTCATTCGAACCGACAATCATCCCGGTGTAATAGAAGAATTCAACGAGCTTCGCGCTCGAGTATTGGCTTTGGAGAATATGGTGCAAAGTTTACAAGCACTAGCAGCATCACCGACACCAACAGTACCACCAACAACATAGGCCTCAACACCACACGTCTCAACATCACAACCCGTATCTCGAGCATGATCTTCGTTCTATGAGACGACCCGTCCTAATCCATAAGGACGAATACAATAACATATGAATACATCGTGAGGTATTTGACCTCTATATGATACATTTTACAAACATTGCATTCGTTTTTAAAAGACAAACTTTCTTTACATCGAAAGTTGACGGCATGCATACCATTTCATAATACTTCCAACTATAATTGACTTAATATTAATCTTGATGAACTCAACTACTCGAATGCAACGTCTTTCAAAATATGCCATGAATGATTCCAAGTAATATCCTTAAAATGAGCTAATGCACAGCGGAAGATTTCTTTAATACCTGAGAATAAACATGCTTTAAAGTGTCAACTAAAAGGTTGGTGAGTTCATTAGTTTATCGTAATCAATCATTTCCATAATTTAATAGACCACAAGATTTCATATTTCCATTATTCATAAATATAATCTCATATCAGGCATTTCGCACGGCATAGAGATAAAAATCATTCATATGGTGGACGCTTGATAACCGAACTAACAGGATGCATATAGAATATCCCCATCATTCCGGGACTCTCATCGGACATAATAATCAAAGTACTAAAGCATTCGTAACCCGAATGGGATGTGTCAAGGTCCATAGATCTATCTTTAGGATTCGCGTCAATTAGGGGCCATTTCCCTAATTCTTAGGCTACCAAGCTAAAAAGGGGCATATTCGATTTTGATAATCCAACCATAGAATGTAGTTTCGATTACTTGTGTCTATTTTGTAAAGCATTTATAAAAGCAGCGCATGTATTCTCAGTCCCAAAAATATATATTGCAAAAGCATTTAAAAAGGGAGCAAATGAAACTCACAATACTGTATTTCGTAGTAAAAATACATATGACGTCATTGATCATGTGCAAGGCTGGCCTCGGATTCACGAACCTAAATTAAATATATATAATTGTATGTTGGCCAATATCTGTTTAATAATTTAGGTCGAGTCGTAGTGTATCACAATCCTAATGCTCGAGACTACTATGCAAAAGTCAACAAAAGTCAATTTGACTCAAAATGATTTCCAAAATTTGTATATGATTTTTATATAGTTTAAATATAGTCGTTTTATATTTTTAAATATTTTTAACAAATTTATTAGAGTAAATAATATAATTCATTTATTAATAAATAAAATTTTATATTAATATTTAAAAATATACTTTTATATATCTTAAGTAATAGAATTTATATAGTTCATTTAATATCATAAAAATAATATGATAGGTATTATTAATGTAATTATATTACACGTAGTAAAATATGTTTGTACTACATATTTATTTGATAAAATAATATCGATAATAATAATAGTAAGTAAAAGTTGTATTATTTTGTAATAATAATTATTATTTTTCTACTAATAATAATAACAATATTTATATTTACTAACAATGATATTATGATAACATGATAATTTTTATTAATAATATTACTAAGATGATAATAATAATGATATTTTATATTAACGATAATAATTTTTGTAAAAATGATAGTTTTAATATTAATAATTCCTTTTAATAATAATAATGATGAAAATGATATTTTTCTAAATCAGTAACTGACAATATTTTTTATTTCATCATGATACATATACACATTGTTTCCTAATCAATTTGTTAATAGCTTTTAGTCGTCTTTTATATCGCGTTTATATTAATGATAATAATAGTAATCATAATAATTAGATGTTACTAATATTAGTTTTAATTATAATAATACTAATAAAAATTATGATAATATTAATGATAATACTAATAACTATGATAATAAAAATAATAATACTAATTATAACTTTAACGATAATAACGATAGTAATAATATTAAAAATAACAATTTTTAATGATAATACTTTTTATTAATAACGATAATGATAATAATAATAATGATAATAATAGTAATTAGATAATAATTATAACGACGATAATAACAACGATAATAATAATCATTTTTAATAATAATACAAAAATTCAATTGACTATAACTTCTAATCCGTTCATCGAAACTATTCGATATCTAAATGAAAAGTTCTTAATTTTTCGCTAGCTTTCCAACGACATGCATATCATATACCTTATCTCAACCGCATATGTAACTAATTCAGGATTCAACATAACCTATCTAACGACAATAATAAACGTACAAGCATGCATAATCCTATATACTCGAGCACTAGTCAGGGATACACTAATAATAAATAAAAGTTAAGTTATGAGTGATCACGTATCAATATTGAGATTCAATATTGCAGGAAAGGTACGTAGACGCAACGGAGATGATAAACACTAGTTTGACCTCACGAGCATACCCTCGAACATTACCCATCACCTCCATAGCTATAACCCATAATTTTCCTTAGCTCTATCCCGCTCGTAAAACCCGTTTTGAAATGACTCGCTCATGATTTCGTCGTAGTATTTTATGTATAATACTAATAATAATACTACTAAATACGATTAATAATAATAATATTAATCTTAATCATAATAATAATAATAATAATAATAATAATAATAATAATAATAATAATAATAATAATAATAATAATATAAATAAATAAATATATACTACGGAGTAATATAGATAGAAGGTGAAATGAATCGCAGATCAGCTCGAGCTTTATAGTCCCCGACCTGTGACCCATAGCTCTGCGATTGCGAAGCATTTTAGGCTAAAAGCTCCGCGATTACGGAGGTAATGTTTCCAGCTTATTCATAAACAAAACGTGGGCTGCCGACGGTTTTAATATATATTAATATATAATATATTTAATTTATATAATTAATAATTAATTAAATATTATATTATATTTACATGCATAGTTAACCTGTAAATTTAGTTTCGATGATTCGTACGTTGACGCTCGACTAATGTCCCGGTTCCGATTTTTTGATTGTCGTTTCGTACGCCTATAAAACTTGTACTTTACGCTTTGCGATAATTACCTTTATCAAATATTATACTTAATTTACCTATAACTTATATTATTCTAAGTGTAACTTATACATTTGAGGGTTATGGTCATTTGCTTCTTTAAATCATCGATTCGTTATTTATTAAAATATATTAACTATTATAATTTAAAATCTTTAATACAAGAAAAATAAATATAATCAAATTGTTTTTATATCTAAATTAATACTTACTAATATTATATTTTATTATGTAGTAAATATATATATATCATTGTTTATAAATTTGTATATCATATATATATAATCGAAATCTGTATTTAACGATATCACGTTCAGTTTTTCGAAAATAAATATATATATTCAAAGTTTATTATATATATATATATATATATATATATATATATATATATATATATATATATATATATATATATATATATATATATATATATATATATATATATATATATATATATATATATATATATATATATATATATATATATATATATATATATATATATATATATATTATATTCAAAAAAATCATTTTAAATAATAGAAATTATTATATTTCCTAACGTTTACATTTTACAACTTAATTTAATATATTTCATTTATGTGCCAACATTTATTTTAACTTTTCAAATGTTCTAATCGAATCAATAAACATATGCTACTATCGTTTACTAAATAAATTGAAACCATATATATTTAATATACATAAACACTTTTAAATACACGTTGTAGGTTATTTATATATTTAGTTCTAACAATTAACATTCCGACTTATAGCATATATTCAAAATTCATTCTTTAAAAGGTTTCATCTATATCATAAAATGTTTTCAATATTATGAAAACTAATTAATTATCTTATCAAAAGACGCGAGGCAATCATTTCATTGAAAGTTAAGCAGGAATCTTTACTAACCTTTGTCCAGTTATCGTTAATTGACATATTTGTTCTTACTTATAAATCACTTTACTATCTTTCGAATATTGTTAAAATAGAAAGATTTCTCAAATCAATGTGGACCTCTCAACAGAGCCTCATAATCATAATTCAATGTATCTGATAAATCAATCTTCTAATTCCATCGATGAACATATTGAAACAAATACGTTCATGAAAAGTATTATACGTCTAATACTTTGTTAACGTTTTCAAGTTATAACATATACACATATACATATATAATCATATCCGTTCATATAATGGTTCGTGAATCATTGGAATTTGATCGAGGTTAAATGAATGTATGAACACAGTTTAAAATTATTGAGATTTAACTTAACAAACTTTGCTTATCATGTCAGAATAATATAAAGATTAAAGTTTAAATTTGTTCGGAAATTTCCGGGTTGTCACAGTACCTACCCGTTAAAGAAATTTTGTCCCCAAAATTTGATAGAGGTCGTCATGGCTAACAATGAGAATGTTATTATGACAATTATAGAGTTTTATCATGTTTAAGAAGTATGGATAAAATGACTCGATTACTCGAAGCGTATGAGGGAAGTTATCGTAAATGAATAAAATAATATTATAGTGATTCGTCATATCTTTTGACGTCATCACAATTGATCTCCAAATTTAAAGAAAATCTTTGTAATCTATATTGAATTTTATTTCTTCGACGATTAAGGGAATTATGATCCTCTTCGAATTAATACGATAATCCATCTTGATTTCTCTGTCGGATATTTCACTATAAATCCACCTCCTTCGTTTCCTTACAACTCACACCTTCCATTCTTTCTCCCTTAATTCATACTTTAAAGTATTTGTCAATATGATCCACCCAGTTATGATTTTTGATATACTCCTAATCTTCATATGTCATTCTTCTTTTTCATCTCCTGCCGGAAGAATTTATTTAGTTTTACTATACTTTTGGTTTTATAGTGTTTTTAGTTCTCCCTTGTCTTTATGTTGCTATATGCATCGATATATACGGGTTGTAATTTCCAGGTTGTTGTTGAGTTTTATATTTTCCCTTATATTTCAAAGTCCCTGCTCCTGCCTTCTATAATCATTGTCGTTCACAGTTAATGATCTCTCCTATTTGCTGCGATTTATACTCCAATTTCTATTTCGGAGCTTCATTCTTTTGTTTTCTCTTCTTGCCATTAAGCACCGCATGTAATGGTCCAGAATTCGTAGATACGAATTTCAGAATGAACATAGTTAATGTTCTAAGAAAGAAATTGTAATGGTAAGATCTTGATTTGTCAAATTACCAGAATATCCTGGAAAAGACCCAATCATCAAGAAATATTTTCTTGATATTTTTAGAGGTTAAGTAGAATACAAGAGTCGTGTAAGATAGCACATGATGACGTTATGATCTGTGAATCATCACGTTCCATTTAGAGACTCATCATGAATTACTGTAATATAATCACATTGATCAAGTGTCATTATATTATACTAACTCATGCTTCAGTTCCCAACACTACTTCAAAAATATTCCTATTTTAAACTCGAAGGTGTCAGAATTTAGAAACTAAAATAGTTTCCTTTATCATGATACAGATGACGCGAGGAGATAAATGATTTTAGATAAGAATAGCTATGAAAATATCTTCAAAAATATGAAGGATATTTATAATGAAAGATACGATGATATCTTAGAATTTCTAATATCAGAGAATGATGAAGAATATTGTTCGCAAGGGTTTAGAGTCAGGTGCAAGGTATTCGTTAAGGATTTCAGCAGACAGTGAATCATTTGGATTCTTTAAAGGTAGATTTCGTCCTTGTGATTTGTCCACAGCCTCCTTCATGGTTTGCTCAATCCGTTTTCAAGTTCTAAATCTTCTCTTTTTCTGAGCTTTGCCAACACACTATTCTTTATCATCAAACTTTTTACTGTTAAGGTCGTTTACAGTTTTTGCTGCTTCATCAGTATTTGTCAAAATTTCAAGAACTAGTTCGCAGTTTAGGGTGTTTTTCAGAAACTTCACATTCGGAGTATGTAAGTCCAGGAAATAGACGTTATATGTACACATATAACTGTTGACGTAGACATGCTGCGAGATTTCTAAATACTGGTTGCTGAATTCCAGTGATTGCCATGACAATTCTTGTTATAAGATGTAGATGAGTAAATGATGGGGTTTTGATAACTATAATGATATTTCGGAAAATCCTAGATCATTACGGTTGCTGATAAGTTTACTGCTAATGTAGTGGAATATAAACGGTTCTCTGGTAACGATGGCGAAAGGGCAACATATATATCAAGGTTATAATGAGGTTGTTTTGATTAAAAAGTCGAAGTTGACTTGCTGGAGCTGTGACATAACTGTCTATTTTTAGAAGAGATTGAAAAGTTATTTTAGCTAATAAATGCCAAAAGGTCTGTCACAGAGACGTGTTAAACTATGACTTTGGTTTCGAGGGTTTTTCAGGTGTATAACTGTGGGTAACATGTGGTTGGATCATCATCTCGTTTGTTCATTATTTGAAGTGTCTTCAGGAATTTCGGAGGGTTTGAACACATATTGTAATCGTTAATATACATATGATGTTCTAACACAGTTTTGAAGTCAAAGTATAGCTTTGAAAGATGTAGGAATCTAAGAGTGATGATACCGGTTATATCTCGAATTGAATTTTGCGATTTCAAAATCAGAATATGTAATTGAATTTGAATGAGTATGGTTGTTTTGATTTCTATGAAAGAATGTATATTGTTATAAAAATAGTGAGTATAGTTGATGATTGCTGAATCAGATTCGAAGAATGTAACATATTAATTGTGAATTTGTATATCTCTCGGGTATTACCTACCCGTTAAAAATTTTTTCACAGTTAATATTTTGTACAACAGAATTTTATTACAGTCTTTATGAAAATATATATGTGCATATTTTCTTCAGATGTAACATAGATTTAATGAGTTAATATTAAATTAAACTCATTTGATTTTCAGTTGAAACTAGAATTGAATAATCCCTAAAGACTTTAGAAATTACTTAACTTTTACGGAGTATTTATTCAGTGAATTTGGAATTATGAATTAATACTTCGTTATTTGTTGGTGTTTTTGGAATTCTTGTGAATTTCGCAAGGTACGAATGATGTCATCCGAAAAGTTTCGAGTACATCGATGATGAAAGTGTAAAATCAAACGTGTATCTGAATAATACAATTGATTTATTATGAATTGTAATTTATTGAATTGAGACAGAGATTGTAATTAACGATGGTTAAGTTGCTGACGAAGGACGTACATCATTGCATATTTGTAATATGAATTAACCGAGTAGTTAAGATTCACACACAATAGCTTGGTACGAAAAGATTTATTTTGATCTCAAAATTTATATATAAAATATACATATAATTCTTTAGAGAGAATGAGTTAATACTTCATAACACGTTGATACAATATACATGTTATTGATCCGTAATGATGTCCACAGTAATTTTTGAACTGATGGAGTTTGTGATGTTATAGGTGTTGCTGATTCTGATGATACTGACGGCATTGACTGTGTTGGTGATGCTAACGGTGCTGTTGATGCTGTTGGTAAAACAAGTCTAGCTTGTAAATCACACACCATTCTGGTCAGGGTTTCTACTCTTCCTTCTATCATTTTGGTTCACTCAACTGATTTATGATTAGGGCTAGAATAGATAATCTCTAAGATCTTAGAGACTACATAATCATTGCAGAATGTTTCTCCAGTGAAGTTATGAATCAACACTTCATCGTTTGTTATTGTTGGTATTCCTTGGTATCTACAGAGCGTATGATGTTGGTGCTCATGGGACAGATTGTAAAGTTGAGGTTTACGACGCGGTTGTGGTTGGAGGTGGTAATGGTACTGTTGGCGTTGATGATAGTGGTACTGGTTATGCTGCTGGTGTTTGTAACCTTTGCACCATATTCTCCAAAGCCACTACCCGAGCGCGAAGCTCGTTGACTTCTTCTATTACACCGGGGTGATTTTCGGTTCGGATGAGCGGATAAATAAAATCTAGAATTTGATATAGTATATAATCGTGACGAGATACTCCGAAAATGAGAGAGAAAATGGTGTTTCGGACAGGTTCGCCGGTAAATGCTTCAGGTTCCTCTCCAAGAGGACAATGTGGTGAATGGAAAGGATCACCTTCTTCTTGTCTCCAATGATTGAGGAGACTACGAACCCATCCCCAATTCATCCAGAATAGATGATGGCTGATTGGTTGATCCATTCCGGTCACACTGCTTTCGGAGCTAGAATGGGATTCCATTTGTAAGACCCGAAACCGTTCATACATATTGTATATATATATTGCTGGCGACCCTCAGTTTTAGCTTTGGGCCACGGTGCAGCCAAGGGGCCCGCGAAAATGATTTCTTTTATTTTAATTATAAGGAGGGCAAATTGGTATTTTCGCATTGTGGACGAATTTAAAGCACAAGATCAGATCCAGATCTTCATTTACTCCCTTTTCAACCACTTTATCTCTTCCACTTTAATTCTAGAGAGAGACCCATTTTAGGAGAGTGAAAGCTCAAATTTAAGAGGAAGAAGTTGATTTCGGGCCTAGGCGCGTTCATTAAAGTTGTTCATCTCCTCACTAGCAACATTTTGATCGTAGTGGTAAGTCTTAACCTTGAATCCTTGTTTTAATTGTTTAAAGGGTTAGGGTTTGGGTTATAGATGAGCATAAAACCCATTTGCTAGTGATTTGAGGGGTTTTTGGGTAAGTTGGGTCATGAGGACTCAAAGATGACTAACCTAGGGTTTTGAAATGTTAAGTTGTGTTTATGGGTCTTAAATGTTAGTAAATCACTAGCACCCTTAGTGTTTAAAGTAAATGGGTGTATTTGGGTTTGTTAGTGACCCAAATGAGTGTGTTAACCTTGAAATGGGTTAAATGAGTCTTTGATGACCTAAGTGGGTTAATGGGTGCAAGAATGAGATAACTTTGTGTTAAAAAGTGTATTAAGACCATATTTGGCTAGTGTTAGGGTTTTGGCGAAGTTGACCCAATATTAGGGTTAAGTGTGCCAATGGGTCGGAATTGCACCAAGGGTCAAAATGACACTAGGAGGGTGAGTGAGTTGGTTGACCAACTTGAGTTGTGACTGATTATGTGCTAAATGTAATAGGTACGTTACATTGAAGTTTGCAAGCTTGGTTATCTTTCACTAAAGGCTCTAAGGTGAGTGGAATAATTATATGCGTAGGTATATAATGTATTTATTTGTATAGCGTGAGATGTGAGGTGTCGATGTGCTAAGACACCACGTTCCCGTGACGGGTGAAGTGTCGATGTGTTAAGACACCACTCGGGGTGAAGTATCGACGTGTTAAGATGCCACCCAAGGTAATATGAAGAGTGAAGTGTCGATGTGTTAAGACACCACTCGAGGTGAAGTATCGACGTGTTAAGATGCCACCTCAAGTAATATGAAAAGTGAAGTGTCGATGTGTTAAGACACCACTCAGGGTGGAGTATCGACGTGTTAAGATGCCACCAGTGGGATTAGTGTACGACGTGTTAATTGCTCTAATGGTTGTTATGAACACCGATGGGAAATTCGAGTACCATTCCTTGTGCTATTGGTTAACCACGTTTATTGCATTGTAGTGTAGCATGTTATATTGTGCGGGTTATATATATATACTATTGTTATGCTAGCTTGTGGTATTGAGGGTTAATAGCTTTGTATTTGAGATTATAAGCTAATTGTGTTGCTAGCATGTATGCGGTATATGAGTAAGTGGTTGCAAGTAGGTATATTATATATGTACGTGTATAACTATTGCATTTATTAAGTGTTAGCTTACCCTCTCGTTGTTTACCTTTTTAGGCTCCGGCGTGGATAAGGGCAAAGGTATACGTTTAGACTAGTGATCTCGCTTTTCGTTTGTTAGGAGAAGCTTTTGGAAATTCGACCGAGATATGGGTAGTTTAAACCCCAAACACCATGCTCGAAGTGTCGTTTGGTAGTTAAACTTTTGTGGTCGAAACTCTTATTTTGATTGTGTAACGAGCAATTGATGCTCGGTGGTCAAATGTTTAAATGGGAGTCTTAAAACATGTAAACTTCTCTTATTGATGTGGCGCGAAGCCTTTTGAAACGTTGGATCTTGTGTTAGCGAAAAATTGGCACTTGTGTAATTTTTGTTAGTTTGAATCTGCAACAGGGACGATCCGCGCCGCGGCCCTTCTGGGCGCACCGCGGGTTATAAAGGGATTTGGAGGTCGAGGGTTTTAAAGATCCTGACTCCATGAAATAGTGTTAAGCCGCGCCGCGGCTGGGCTGACCGCACCGCGGGCTAAGCCTGACATGCCAGGTTGGCTCTTTTATAAAAAAAAAATTATTTTCGAGTCGATTTAGAGTCGGGTTGTTACAAGTGGTATCAGAGCATGGTCTAAGGGATTTAGGCGACTTGAGATAGGTACCTAGACCTAGACTTATTGGTGTATGCACTTTATGCGGGACTTGTAGGAGACGGGTCGGACCGGGAGTTGGTTAGTGCTTAGGTTTATGTGAACTAACCTTGCGCTAATTGTTTTGTGTTGTGTTTATGCAATCATCAAGCGAGACAGACGTTGTACTAGAGAATTAATGCGACGTGCTCGCGTAACAATGATTAGCTACCATTATTACGGGTTCAAATCGTGTCAAACAAGCGATGTACGACAATTGTTGAGCAAGATGGGGCGGTGAGGTGTATATGTGTATATTTTGTGGCATGTCCTTTATGTTGTTGTTTAATCTATTTCCTTTTTAAGGTATGAAGATGAGAACGGACACGCCACCAATGACGGTGGTATGAGTGAGGATGCCGAGTTTACGGCAAAGGTTGAGGCTATCTTCAAACGTCAAAAGGTGGAGTTTCTAGAAGACGTTAAGAAGATGTTTCTAGATACGATTGATGAGTAATTAGTCAATGTAGCAAAGGAATAAGTTAAAGTTGTCCTTCAAGAGGATAACGTCGGAAGGCGAGACTTTTTCTTCAAGAATTTTAAAGATGCTTACATCCCACCTTTGAAGGTGAACGGAATCCACTTAAGAGTGCCCGTTGGATCTCCGATATGGAGGGGGCCTTCTGTACTTGTGAATGTCCTCTCGATAAGAAGACAAGGTACGTGTGTAGTATGTTGAGGGGCGATGCTAAGTTGTGGTGGGACGCAAAGATCCACGTTTATGGTGAAGAACAATGTATGGAATTCACTTGGGATGAATTTAAGGCGGAATTTTTTGATGAGTACCGAACTTCGGCCGATCTTACAAGGCTTAAGGATGAGTTGCGTTCCTTGAGGCAAGGGTCGATGGATTTGAACACTCTCAAATCCGTGTTTTTGTCCAAAACTCAATTTTGATGGAATTTTAACAACATTATAAACAACATGTTCTTAAGATTTACATGTTCATAAAACTATTTTATGATTTAAAGAAAGCGGAAGCATGAATATAAGTTCATGTTTATTTGTTTAACCATTAAGTTAAATTCCATATAGTTATCAAGTTATGAAATTATGCTTACATATAAGTAAAAGAAGAAGATTATACCTTCTCCAAGTTAGGAGGTTAATAAGTGACGATGAAGATTATGAACAAGTGTGTAAAACTCAAGCTTTTGATTCACCAACACTACCCTTATATTGGTTGGACCTTAGAACCTTAATAACCTTGTTAACCAAGCTTCAATCCCACTTCCTTTGAACCCAAAAATCTGGACAACAAACAGTTCCAGGAATGATGATGAATACAAGCTCCAAAAGTATGAAACCTCAAGTAATTATACCCCAAACTATGCACCAACACCTAGTACTTTGGTTAGGATTTTATTAACACTTGAAAGGCTTGCAAAATAAACTTGAGAAACCTCTTTCTCCCTCTCAATACTCACGGCCAGCAGCTGCTAATTTTGAGCAGAATGTTTCCAAGTTTACTTGATGTTTTATGCATGTATCACTTGAGAGAATGAGTCAATACTTAGTGGAAGTGTTAGACATGCTCATGAGGAGTTGTGTAGTATTAAAAGTAACAAAACAAGCATGTGTGGTGTTTCTTGGAGTCCAAAATTCTGCCACACATGATGTTTAATAATAATACTTGTAAGTTTATAAAAGTTTATAAACTTGTTATAAACTTATGTATTATTTTGTTACTTATACATTTTATAAAACCTTTTATAAAATATAACACAATATAATCATTTAAACCTATAAACAATTATATATAAATTATCCAAATGATTTATCTCAAGTGATAATATTTTAGAAACCCGATTTTCTAAAATCCAAGTGTCGCGTATTTGTTTAATGATCCAATCGTTAAGATCAAATACGTATAATGTGTCGGTAAGTTTGTTATTGGGTATGACCCGACTTGGATCATAACATATTAGCCACATTAATTTAATATGTCTCTCGGGCATACGAAATACCTTCAAATTTTGCCCGGAGTTTGTCGGGAATGATAAAATGTTGAAGGAAGACTTCTATTGAATCTTAAATGATAGTTATCAAGAGAAGATATGAAATGTCCCGTTCTTATTGATTAAAAACGTTCCATATTAATTGATTTCGTTGCGAGGTTTTGACCTCTATATGAGACGTTTTCCAAAGACTGCATTCATTTTAAAACAAACCATAACCTTTATTTCATAAATAAAGGTTTAAAAAGCTTTACGTAGATTATCAAATAATGATAATCTAAAATATCCTGTTTACACACGACCATTACATAATGGTTTACAATACAAATATGTTACATCGAAATCAGTTTCTTGAATGCAGTTTTTACACAATATCATACAAACATGGACTCCAAATCTTGTCCTTATTTTAGTATGCAACAGCGGAAGCTCTTAATAATCACCTGAGAATAAACATGCTTAAAACGTCAACAAAAATGTTGGTGAGTTATAGGTTTAACCTATATATATCAAATCATAATAATAGACCACAAGATTTCATATTTCAATACACATCCCATACATAGAGATAAAAATCATTCATATGGTGAACACCTGGTAACCGACATTAACAAGATGCATATATAAGAATATCCCCATCATTCCGGGACACCCTTCGGATATGATATAAATTTCGAAGTACTAAAGCATCCGGTACTTTGGATGGGGTTTGTTAGGCCCAATAGATCTATCTTTAGGATTCGCGTCAATTAGGGTGTCTGTTCCCTAATTCTTAGATTACCAGACTTAATAAAAAGGGGCATATTCGATTTTGATAATTCAACCATAGAATGTAGTTTCACGTACTTGTGTCTATTTTGTAAATCATTTATAAAACCTGCATGTATTCTCATCCCAAAAATATTAGATTTTAAAAGTGGGACTATAACTCACTTTCACAGATTTTTACTTCGTCGGGAAGTAAGGCTTGGCCACTGGTTGATTCACGAACCTATAACAATATATACATATATATCAAAGTATGTTCAAAATATATTTACAACACTTTTAATATATTTTGATGTTTTAAGTTTATTAAGTCAGCTGTCCTCGTTAGTAACCTACAACTAGTTGTCCACAGTTAGATGTACAGAAATAAATCGATAAATATTATCTTGAATCAATCCACGACCCAGTGTATACGTATCTCAGTATTGATCACAACTCAAACTATATATATTTTGGAATCAACCTCAACCCTGTATAGCTAACTCCAACATTCACATATAGAGTGTCTATGGTTGTTCCGAAATATATATAGATGTGTCGACATGATAGGTCGAAACATTGTATACGTGTCTATGGTATCTCAAGATTACATAATATATAATACAAGTTGATTAAGTTATGGTTGGAATAGATTTGTTATCAATTTTCACGTAGCTAAAATGAGAAAAATTATCTAATCTTGTTTTACCCATAACTTCTTCATTTTAAATCCGTTTTGAGTGAATCAAATTGCTATGGTTTCATATTGAACTCTATTTTATGAATCTAAACAAAAAAAGTATAGGTTTATAGTCGGAAAAATAAGTTACAAGTCGTTTTTGTAAAGGTAGTCATTTCAGTCGAAAGAACGACGTCTAGATGACCATTTTAGAAAACATACTTCCACTTTGAGTTTAACCATAATTTTTGGATATAGTTTCATGTTCATAATAAAAATCATTTTCTCAGAATAACAACTTTTAAATCAAAGTTTATCATAGTTTTTAATTAACTAACCCAAAACAGCCCGCGGTGTTACTACGACGGCGTAAATCCGGTTTTACGGTGTTTTTCGTGTTTCCAGGTTTTAAATCATTAAGTTAGCATATCATATAGATATAGAACATGTGTTTAGTTGATTTTAAAAGTCAAGTTAGAAGGATTAACTTTTGTTTGCGAACAAGTTTAGAATTAACTAAACTATGTTCTAGTGATTACAAGTTTAAACCTTCGAATAAGATAGCTTTATATGTATGAATCGAATGATGTTATGAACATCATTACTACCTTAAGTTCCTTGGATGAACCTACTGGAAAAGAGAAAAATGGATCTAGCTTCAATGGATCCTTGGATGGCTCAAAGTTCTTGAAGCAAAATCATGACACGAAAACAAGTTCAAGTAAGATCATCACTTGAAATAAGATTGTTATAGTTATAGAAATTGAACCAAAGTTTGAATATGATTATTACCTTGTATTAGAATGATAACCTACTGTAAGAAACAAAGATTTCTTGAGGTTGGATGATCACCTTACAAGATTGGAAGTGAGCTAGCAAACTTGAAAGTATTCTTGATTTTATAAAACTAGAACTTTTGGAATTTATGAAGAACACTTAGAACTTGAAGATAGAACTTGAGAGAGTTCAATTAGATGAAGAAAATTGAAGAATGAAAGTGTTTGTAGGTGTTTTTGGTCGTTGGTGTATGGATTAGATATAAAGGATATGTAATTTTGTTTTCATGTAAATAAGTCATGAATGATTACTCATATTTTTGTAATCTTATGAGATATTTCATGCTAGTTGCCAAATGATGGTTCCCACATGTGTTAGGTGACTCACATGGGCTGCTAAGAGCTGATCATTGGAGTGTATATACCAATAGTACATACATCTAAAAGCTGTGTATTGTACGAGTACGAATACGGGTGCATACGAGTAGAATTGTTGATGAAACTGAACGAGAATGTAATTGTAAGCATTTTTGTCAAGTAGAAGTATTTTGATAAGTGTATTGAAGTCTTTCAAAAGTGTATAAATACATATTAAAACACTACATGTATATACATTTTAACTGAGTCGTTAAGTCATCGTTAGTCGTTACATGTAAGTGTTGTTTTGAAACCTTTAGGTTAACGATCTTGTTAAATGTTGTTAACCCAATGTTTATAATATCAAATGAGATTTTAAATTATTATATTATCATGATATTATCATGTATGAATATCTCTTAATATGATATATATACATTAAATGTCTTTACAACGATAATCGTTACATATATGTCTCGTTTAAAAATCATTAAGTTAGTAGTCTTGTTTTTACATATGTAGTTCATTGTTAATATACTTAATGATATGTTTACTTATCATAGTATCATGTTAACTATATATATATCCATTATATGTCATCATATAGTTTTTACAAGTTTTAACGTTCGTGAATCACCGGTCAACTTGGGTGGTCAATTGTCTATATGAAACATATTTCAATTAATCAAGTCTTAACAAGTTTGATTGCTTAACATGTTGGAAACATTTAATCATGTAAACATCAATCTCAATTAATATATATAAACATGGAAAAGTTCGGGTCACTACAGTACCTACCCGTTAAATAAATTTCGTCCCGAAATTTTAAGCTGTTGAAGGTGTTGACGAATCTTCTGGAAATAGATGCGGGTATTTCTTCTTCATCTGATCTTCACGCTCCCAGGTGAACTCGGGTCCTCTACGAGCATTCCATCGAACCTTAACAATTGGTATCTTGTTTTGCTTAAGTCTTTTAACCTCACGATCCATTATTTCGACGGGTTCTTCGATGAATTGAAGTTTTTCGTTGATTTGGATTTCATCTAACGGAATAGTGAGATCTTCTTTAGCAAAACATTTCTTCAAATTCGAGACGTGGAAAGTGTTATGTACAGCCGCGAGTTGTTGAGGTAACTCAAGTCGGTAAGCTACTGGTCCGACACGATCAATAATCTTGAATGGTCCAATGTACCTTGGATTTAATTTCCCTCGTTTACCAAATCGAACAACGCCTTTCCAAGGTGCAACTTTAAGCATGACCATCTCTCCAATTTCAAATTCTATATCTTTTCTTTTAATGTCAGCGTAGCTCTTTTGTCGACTTTGGGCGGTTTTCAACCGTTGTTGAATTTGGATGATCTTCTCGGTAGTTTCTTGTATAATCTCCGGACCCGTAATCTGTCTATCCCCCACTTCACTCCAACAAATCGGAGACCTGCACTTTCTACCATAAAGTGCTTCAAACGGCGCCATCTCAATGCTTGAATGGTAGCTGTTGTTGTAAGAAAATTCTGCTAATGGTAGATGTCGATCCCAACTGTTTCCGAAATCAATAACACATGCTCGTAGCATGTCTTCAAGCGTTTGTATCGTCCTTTCGCTCTGCCCATCAGTTTGTGGATGATAGGCAGTACTCATGTCTAGACGAGTTCCTAATGCTTGCTGTAATGTCTGCCAGAATCTTGAAATAAATCTGCCATCCCTATCAGAGATAATAGAGATTGGTATTCCATGTCTGGAGACGACTTCCTTCAAATACAGTCGTGCTAACTTCTCCATCTTGTCATCTTCTCTTATTGGTAGGAAGTGTGCTGATTTGGTGAGACGATCAACTATTACCCAAATAGTATCAAAACCACTTGCAGTCCTTGGCAATTTAGTGATGAAATCCATGGTAATGTTTTCCCATTTCCATTCCGGGATTTCGGGTTGTTGAAGTAGACCTGATGGTTTCTGATGCTCAGCTTTGACCTTAGAACACGTCAAACATTCTCCTACGTATTTAGCAACATCGGCTTTCATACCCGGCCACCAAAAATGTTTCTTGAGATCCTTGTACATCTTCCCCGTTCCAGGATGTATTGAGTATCTGGTTTTATGAGCTTCTCTAAGTACCATTTCTCTCATATCTCCAAATTTTGGTACCCAAATCCTTTCAGCCCTATACCGGGTTCCGTCTTCCCGAATATTAAGATGCTTCTCCGATCCTTTGGGTATTTCATCCTTTAAATTTCCCTCTTTTAAAACTCCTTGTTGCGCCTCCTTTATTTGAGTAGTAATGTTATTATGAATCATTATATTCATAGATTTTACTCGAATGGGTTCTCTATCCTTCCTGCTCAAGGCATCGGCTACCACATTTGCCTTCCCCGGGTGGTAACGAATCTCAAAATCGTAATCATTCAATAATTCAATCCACCTTCGCTGCCTCATATTCAGTTGTTTCTGATTAAATATGTGTTGAAGACTTTTGTGGTCGGTATATATAATACTTTTGACCCCATATAAATAGTGCCTCCAAGTCTTTAATGCAAAAACAACCGCGCCTAATTCCAAATCATGCGTCGTATAATTTTGTTCGTGAATCTTCAATTGTCTAGACGCATAAGCAATCACCTTCGTTCGTTGCATTAATACACAACCGAGACCTTGCTTTGATGCATCACAATAAATCACAAAATCATCATTCCCTTCAGGCAATGACAATATAGGTGCCGTAGTTAGCTTTTTCTTCAATAACTGAAACGCTTTCTCTTGTTCATCATTCCATTCAAATTTCTTCCCTTTATGCGTTAATGCAGTCAAGGGTTTTGCTATTCTGGAAAAGTCTTGGATGAACCTTCTGTAGTAACCAGCTAGTCCTAAAAACTGGCGTATGTGTTTCGGAGTTTTCGGGGTTTCCCATTTTTCAACAGTTTCTATCTTTGCCGGATCCACCTTAATACCTTCTTTGTTCACTATGTGACCGAGGAATTGAACTTCTTCTAACCAAAATGCACACTTTGAAAACTTAGCGTACAGTTTTTCCTTCCTCAATACTTCTAACACCTTTCTCAAATGTTCACCGTGTTCTTGGTCATTCTTTGAGTAAATAAGTATGTCATCAATGAAAACAATGACAAACTTGTCAAGGTATGGTCCACACACTCGGTTCATAAGGTCCATGAACACAGCTGGTGCATTAGTTAAACCAAACGGCATGACCATAAACTCGTAATGACCGTAACGTGTTCTGAAAGCAGTCTTTGGAATATCATCTTCTTTCACCCGCATTTGATGATACCCGGAACGTAAGTCAATCTTTGAATAAACAGACGAGCCTTGTAGTTGATCAAATAAGTCGTCGATTCTCGGTAGTGGGTAGCGGTTCTTGATGGTAAGTTTGTTCAACTCTCGGTAGTCGATACACAACCTGAATGTACCATCTTTCTTCTTGACAAACAAAACAGGAGCTCCCCACGGTGATGTGCTTGGTCGAATGAAACCACGCTCTAAAAGTTCTTGTAATTGGCTTTGCAGTTCTTTCATCTCGCTGGGTGCAAGTCTGTAAGGAGCACGTGCTATTGGTGCAGCTCCTGGTACAAGATCTATTTGAAATTCAACGGATCGATGTGGGGGTAATCCCGGTAATTCTTTCGGAAATACATCGGGAAATTCTTTTGCAATGGGAACATCATTGATGCTCTTTTCTTCAGTTTGTACTTTCTCGACGTGTGCTAGAACAGCATAGCAACCTTTTCTTATTAGTTTTTGTGCCTTCAAATTACTAATAAGATGTAGCTTTGTGTTGCCCTTTTCTCCGTACACCATTAAGGGTTTTCCTTTTTCTCGTATAATGCGAATTGCATTTTTGTAACAAACGATCTCTGCTTTCACTTCTTTCAACCAGTCCATACCGATTATCACATCAAAACTCCCTAACTCTACTGGTATCAAATCAATCTTAAATGTTTCGCTAACCAGTTTAATTTCTCGATTCCGACATATATTATCTGCTGAAATTAATTTACCATTTGCTAATTCGAGTAAAAATTTACTATCCAAAGGCGTCAATGGACAACTTAATTTAGCACAAAAATCTCTACTCATATAGCTTCTATCCGCACCCGAATCAAATAAAACGTAAGCAGATTTATTGTCAATAAGAAACGTACCCGTAACAAGCTCCGGGTCTTCTTGTGCCTCTGCCGCATTAATATTGAAAACTCTTCCGCGGCCTTGTCCATTCGTGTTCTCCTGGTTCGGGCAATTTCTAATAATGTGGCCCGGTTTTCCACATTTATAACAAACTACATTGGCATAACTTGCTCCGACACTACTTGCTCCGCCATTACTCGTTCCGACACCATTTGTTCCTTTCGTTTTGTTAACCCCTGGTCCGTAGACATCACACTTCGCCGCGCTATGACCATTTCTTTTACACTTGTTGCAAAATTTGGTGCAGAACCCCGAGTGATTCTTTTCACACCTTTGGCATAGTTGCTTCTGATTGTTGTTGTTGTTGCGGTTATTATTGTTGTTGGGATGATTGTTGTAGTTGCTGTTGTTGTTGTTGTTGTTGTTGTTGGGCCGTTTGTTGTAGTTGCGATTGATGTTGCGATTGTTGGGATAATTGTTGCGATTATTGTTGTAATTGCTGTTGTTGTTGTATTGGTGATTCTTATCACCGTTTTCCTCCCACTTTCTTTTGACTTGCTTCACATTGGCCTCTTCAGCAGTCTGTTCTTTAATTCTTTCTTCAATCTGGTTCACTAGTTTGTGAGCCATTCTACATGCCTGTTGTATGGAGGCGGGCTCGTGTGAACTTATATCTTCTTGGATTCTTTCCGGTAATCCTTTCACAAACGCGTCGATCTTCTCTTCCTCATCTTCGAATGCTCCCGGACACAATAGGCACAATTCTGTGAATCGTCTTTCGTATGTGGTAATATCAAATCCTTGGGTTCGTAACCCTCTAAGTTCTGTCTTGAGCTTATTGACCTCGGTTCTGGGACGGTACTTCTCGTTCATCAAGTGCTTGAATGCTGACCACGGTAGTGCGTACGCATCATCTTGTCCCACTTGCTCTAGATAGGTATTCCACCATGTTAACGCAGAACCTGTGAAGGTATGCGTAGCGTACTTCACTTTGTCCTCTTCAGTACACTTACTTATGGCAAACACCGATTCAACCTTCTCGGTCCACCGTTTCAATCCGATCGGTCCTTCGGTTCCATCAAATTCCAAAGGTTTGCAGGCAGTAAATTCTTTGTAGGTGCATCCTACACGATTTCCTGTACTGCTAGATCCAAGGTTATTGTTGGTATGTAGCGCAGCCTGTACTGCGGCTATGTTTGAAGCTAGAAAAGTACGGAATTCCTCTTCATTCATATTCACGGTGTGTCGAGTAGTCGGTGCCATTTCCTTCAAAATAGTTAAATGGAACAAGTTAATCATACAGAATATTAAGAGTAGTTAATAGTATTTCGTAGCATAATATGAACTCATTTATAAAAGCTTTTTCTTCATATTAGCGTTTTATAAGTTTAAATTCGGGTAGTACCTACCCGTTAAGTTCATACTTAGTAGCTAATATACAATTCAACTACTACAATTCTATATGAAAAACTGATTATAATAATATTTCGCGTTCAAACTTTTATACAATATTTTACAAACTTACAATACCGCTTATTTTACATAAAGCATGAAATATAGCACACAATAACTTTGATACAAGATAGTTGTGAAGACAATTCTAGCTAGTACACAAGTCGTTCAGCAAAGGCAATAAAGACACGTAATTCATACGTCCAGAAACAAGTCATGCATTCTGGTTTTACTAGGACTACTTCCCATCCTTGGTCTTGTGCAACATAACCGTTATGGCCGTTGATAAGACAGCGTGTAGTAACGTCATCAAAGGGACGAGGGTTACGTAATGTCCAACAGTCCCGTAATAATCTAAAAACCTCATTTCTTACCCCAATTACCGACTCCGTCACTTGTGGAAACGTTTTGTTTAATAGTTGTAGCCCGATGTTCTTGTTCTCACTTTGGTGAGAAGCGAACATTACTAATCCGTAAGCATAACATGCTTCTTTATGTTGCATGTTAGCCGCTTTTTCTAAATCACGAAGTCCAATATTCGGATATATTGAGTCAAAATAATTTCTTAACCCGTTGCGTAAAATAGCATTTGGGTTCCCCGCAATATATGCGTCAAAGTAAACACATCGTAACTTATGGGTTTCCCAATGTGATATCCCCCATCTTTCAAACGAAAGTCTCTTATAAACCAAGACATTCTTGGAACGTTCTTCGAATGTCTTACAAACTGATCTCGCCTTAAATAGTTGTGCCGAAGAATTCTGGCCGACTCTAGACAAGATTTCATCAATCATGTCTCCGGGTAGGTCTCTTAAAATATTGGGTTGTCTATCCATTTTGTGTTTTTAAACTGTAAAATAGACAAGAGTTAGTTTCATAAAAAATACTTATTAATACAAGCAATTTTTACATATATCATAAAGCATAAGAACACTATATTACATATATTACACCACACGAATACAACTATCTTATTCCGACTCGCTCGTTTCTTCTTCTTCGGTTTTGGTTCGTTTTGCCAAGTTTCTAGGGATATATGATGTTCCCCTAATACGAGCCGTCGTTGTCCACATTGGTTTAGAAAAACCTGGTGGTTTAGAGGTTCCCGGGTCATTGTTACAACTTAAGGACTTCGGGGGTTGACGATACATATAAAGTTCATCGGGGTTGGAATTAGATTTCTCTATTTTTATGCCCTTTCCCTTATTATTTTCTTTTGCCTTTTTAAATTCAGTTGGGGTAATTTCTATAACATCATCGGAATTCTCGTCGGAATCCGATTCATCGGAAAATTGGTAATCCTCCCAATATTTTGCTTCCTTGGCGGAAACACCATTGACCATAATTAACTTTGGTCGGTTGGTTGAGGATTTTCTTTTACTTAACCGTTTTATTATTTCCCCCACCGGTTCTATTTCTTCATCCGGTTCCGATTCTTCTTCCGGTTCCGATTCTTCTTCCGGTTCCGACTCTTCTTCCGGTTCCTCTTCGGGAACTTGTGAATCAGTCCACAAATCATTCCAATTTACATTTGACTCTTCATTATTATTAGGTGAGTCAATGGGACTTGTTCTAGAGGTAGACATCTATCACATAATATCAAACACGTTAAGAGATTAATATATCACATAATATTCATATGTTAAAAATATATAGTTTCCAACAAAAATGTTAAGCAATCATTTTTAAAGAAAACACGGTCGAAGTCCAGACTCACTAATGCATCCTAACAAACTCGATAAGACACACTAATGCAAATTTTCTGGTTCTCTAAGACCAACGCTCTGATACCAACTGAAATGTCCCGTTCTTATTGATTAAAAACGTTCCATATTAATTGATTTCGTTGCGAGGTTTTGACCTCTATATGAGACGTTTTCCAAAGACTGCATTCATTTTAAAACAAACCATAACCTTTATTTCATAAATAAAGGTTTAAAAAGCTTTACGTAGATTATCAAATAATGATAATCTAAAATATCCTGTTTACACACGACCATTACATAATGGTTTACAATACAAATATGTTACATCGAAATCAGTTTCTTGAATGCAGTTTTTACACAATATCATACAAACATGGACTCCAAATCTTGTCCTTATTTTAGTATGCAACAGCGGAAGCTCTTAATAATCACCTGAGAATAAACATGCTTAAAACGTCAACAAAAATGTTGGTGAGTTATAGGTTTAACCTATATATATCAAATCATAATAATAGACCACAAGATTTCATATTTCAATACACATCCCATACATAGAGATAAAAATCATTCATATGGTGAACACCTGGTAACCGACATTAACAAGATGCATATATAAGAATATCCCCATCATTCCGGGACACCCTTCGGATATGATATAAATTTCGAAGTACTAAAGCATCCGGTACTTTGGATGGGGTTTGTTAGGCCCAATAGATCTATCTTTAGGATTCGCGTCAATTAGGGTGTCTGTTCCCTAATTCTTAGATTACCAGACTTAATAAAAAGGGGCATATTCGATTTTGATAATTCAACCATAGAATGTAGTTTCACGTACTTGTGTCTATTTTGTAAATCATTTATAAAACCTGCATGTATTCTCATCCCAAAAATATTAGATTTTAAAAGTGGGACTATAACTCACTTTCACAGATTTTTACTTCGTCGGGAAGTAAGGCTTGGCCACTGGTTGATTCACGAACCTATAACAATATATACATATATATCAAAGTATGTTCAAAATATATTTACAACACTTTTAATATATTTTGATGTTTTAAGTTTATTAAGTCAGCTGTCCTCGTTAGTAACCTACAACTAGTTGTCCACAGTTAGATGTACAGAAATAAATCGATAAATATTATCTTGAATCAATCCACGACCCAGTGTATACGTATCTCAGTATTGATCACAACTCAAACTATATATATTTTGGAATCAACCTCAACCCTGTATAGCTAACTCCAACATTCACATATAGAGTGTCTATGGTTGTTCCGAAATATATATAGATGTGTCGACATGATAGGTCGAAACATTGTATACGTGTCTATGGTATCTCAAGATTACATAATATATAATACAAGTTGATTAAGTTATGGTTGGAATAGATTTGTTATCAATTTTCACGTAGCTAAAATGAGAAAAATTATCTAATCTTGTTTTACCCATAACTTCTTCATTTTAAATCCGTTTTGAGTGAATCAAATTGCTATGGTTTCATATTGAACTCTATTTTATGAATCTAAACAAAAAAAGTATAGGTTTATAGTCGGAAAAATAAGTTACAAGTCGTTTTTGTAAAGGTAGTCATTTCAGTCGAAAGAACGACGTCTAGATGACCATTTTAGAAAACATACTTCCACTTTGAGTTTAACCATAATTTTTGGATATAGTTTCATGTTCATAATAAAAATCATTTTCTCAGAATAACAACTTTTAAATCAAAGTTTATCATAGTTTTTAATTAACTAACCCAAAACAGCCCGCGGTGTTACTACGACGGCGTAAATCCGGTTTTACGGTGTTTTTCGTGTTTCCAGGTTTTAAATCATTAAGTTAGCATATCATATAGATATAGAACATGTGTTTAGTTGATTTTAAAAGTCAAGTTAGAAGGATTAACTTTTGTTTGCGAACAAGTTTAGAATTAACTAAACTATGTTCTAGTGATTACAAGTTTAAACCTTCGAATAAGATAGCTTTATATGTATGAATCGAATGATGTTATGAACATCATTACTACCTTAAGTTCCTTGGATGAACCTACTGGAAAAGAGAAAAATGGATCTAGCTTCAATGGATCCTTGGATGGCTCAAAGTTCTTGAAGCAAAATCATGACACGAAAACAAGTTCAAGTAAGATCATCACTTGAAATAAGATTGTTATAGTTATAGAAATTGAACCAAAGTTTGAATATGATTATTACCTTGTATTAGAATGATAACCTACTGTAAGAAACAAAGATTTCTTGAGGTTGGATGATCACCTTACAAGATTGGAAGTGAGCTAGCAAACTTGAAAGTATTCTTGATTTTATAAAACTAGAACTTTTGGAATTTATGAAGAACACTTAGAACTTGAAGATAGAACTTGAGAGAGTTCAATTAGATGAAGAAAATTGAAGAATGAAAGTGTTTGTAGGTGTTTTTGGTCGTTGGTGTATGGATTAGATATAAAGGATATGTAATTTTGTTTTCATGTAAATAAGTCATGAATGATTACTCATATTTTTGTAATCTTATGAGATATTTCATGCTAGTTGCCAAATGATGGTTCCCACATGTGTTAGGTGACTCACATGGGCTGCTAAGAGCTGATCATTGGAGTGTATATACCAATAGTACATACATCTAAAAGCTGTGTATTGTACGAGTACGAATACGGGTGCATACGAGTAGAATTGTTGATGAAACTGAACGAGAATGTAATTGTAAGCATTTTTGTCAAGTAGAAGTATTTTGATAAGTGTATTGAAGTCTTTCAAAAGTGTATAAATACATATTAAAACACTACATGTATATACATTTTAACTGAGTCGTTAAGTCATCGTTAGTCGTTACATGTAAGTGTTGTTTTGAAACCTTTAGGTTAACGATCTTGTTAAATGTTGTTAACCCAATGTTTATAATATCAAATGAGATTTTAAATTATTATATTATCATGATATTATCATGTATGAATATCTCTTAATATGATATATATACATTAAATGTCTTTACAACGATAATCGTTACATATATGTCTCGTTTAAAAATCATTAAGTTAGTAGTCTTGTTTTTACATATGTAGTTCATTGTTAATATACTTAATGATATGTTTACTTATCATAGTATCATGTTAACTATATATATATCCATTATATGTCATCATATAGTTTTTACAAGTTTTAACGTTCGTGAATCACCGGTCAACTTGGGTGGTCAATTGTCTATATGAAACATATTTCAATTAATCAAGTCTTAACAAGTTTGATTGCTTAACATGTTGGAAACATTTAATCATGTAAACATCAATCTCAATTAATATATATAAACATGGAAAAGTTCGGGTCACTACAAGATAAGTGTGAATGTGGTGAAAAGTTTTGTTGAGTTGTTCAATATGGCCAAAGGTTTTGAGGCGCTCGTGTTGAGGAAGAGTGGCTTTACTTTTGGCAAAAGAAAGATAGAAGGTTCGAGCCATTCGAACTTTTCAAACAAAAAGAACAAGAAGGGTTCCGAGAGTGTTGGTAGTGTGAAGAAAGGTGCTCCCGGAGATTTTTCTTATGCGTGCTACAATTGTGGACAAAAGGGCCATATGGCACGTGAATGCCCGAAACCATCATCTACAACCAAGATTACTTGTTTTAATTGTGGTAAAGAAGGGCACAAGAGGCCGAGTGTCCAGATTTGTGCAACGATAATGTTAAGCGGCTAGAGAAGGTGGTGGGTACGGCTAGGGGTCGCAATTTTTTGATGACCAATGATGAAGCCAAGCAATCTAACGAAGTTGTCTCAGGTACTTTCATGGTTAATTCTAATCCGGAACGGATACTTTTTGACAGTGGTGCTAATTTGTCCTTTGTGTCGCCTCGATTTGTGCCTAAGTTAAATAAACCGCTAGCTAAGTTAAGTCATCTGGTAGAAGTCGAAATAGCGGATGGTAAAACGGTGCTAGGGATTGATGTTTGTAAAAATTGTAATGTTGTGTTTGGTACCGAAACTTTTGAAATCGATCTCATTTCGATGACTTTGGGTGATTTTGATATTGTCGTTGTTATGGATTGGCTCGATCGTTATAGAGCCGATATTGCATGCCATGAAAAATCTATTTGTGTGAAAACCCCAAGTGGGGGAGAGTTAATTATTCATGGCGATAAACGAAGAAGACCTGTGCCGATTTGCACTTTTGCACGGACACGTCGTTTCCTTGTTAGTGGTGGCATGGCTTTTCTTGCCCATGTTGTTGATACTCGTGATGAGCCACCACCCATTCGTGAAATTCCGGTGGTTAATGAATTCTAAGACGTTTTTTCGAATGAGTTACCGGGTGTTCCGGTGGAAAGACAAGTTGAATTTCGCATTGAGTTGGTTCCGGGGGCTACCCCCATTGCTAAAACTCCTTATCGTTTAGCGCCAACGGAAATGAAAGAGTTTTTAAATCAAACCCAAGAGTTACTTGAGAAGGGTTTTATTTAACCGAGTGCTTCGCAATGGGGTGCTCCGGTTTTATTCGTGAAGAAGAAGGATGGTAGTATGCGAATGTGCATCGATTATCGGGAGTTGAACAAAGTGACGATAAAGAATCGTTATCCATTGCCTCGGATTGACGACTTGTTTGATCAACTCTAAGGCGCGACTTATTTTTCTAAAATCGACCTACGGTCTGGCTATCACCAAATGCCGATCCGTGAGGAAGATATTGAGAAAACAGCTTTTCGAATGCGTTACGGGCATTATGAGTTTGTGGTAATGCCTTTTGGTCTTACGAATGCACCGGCGGCATTCATGGATCTTATGAACCGAGTGTGCCAACCTATGTTGGACAAGTCGGTAATTGTGTTCATTGACGACATACTTGTTTATTCGAAGAGTATGAAGGAACACGAACATCATTTGCGTGGTGTGTTAAAGACATTGTGGAAGGAGAAGTTGTATGCTAAATTCTCCAAATGTGAATTTTGGCTAATGGAAGTTCAATTCCTTGGCCACATTGTGAACAAGGAGGGTATTCAAGTAGATCCGGGGAAGATAGAGACGGTGAAGAGTTGGGGACGACCGACTACGCCTACGGAAATCCGAAGTTTTCTCGGATTGGCCGGTTATTATCGACGGTTTATCTAAGACTTTTCTAAGATCGCTTCTTCATGGACGAAATTGACGAGGAAGAACGCGAGATTTAATTGGGAAAACAAGCAAGAAATTGCTTTTCAATTGTTAAAAGAGAAATTTTGTCAAGCTCCGGTGTTAGTGTTGCTGGAAGGTGTGGAGGACATGACGGTTTATTGTGATGCTTCTCTAAATGGACTCGGGTGTGTTCTAATGCAAAGGGGTAAAGTCATCGCTTACGCCTCTCGACAATTAAAGGAACACGAAAAGAGATACCCGACTCATGATCTTGAATTGGCGGCGGTGGTTCATGCGTTGAAAATTTGGTGCCACTACTTGTATGGTGTCAAGAGTACGATTTATTCGGATAATAAGAGTTTGAAACATCTCTTTAACCAATGAGATTTGAATTATCGCCAACGTAGGTGGATGGATGTGGTAAAAGACTATGATTGTGAAATACTTTATCATCTGGGCAAGGCGAATGTGGTCGCGGATGCGTTAAGTCGAAAGAGTCATCACCCGGCGTTACGATTGAGATTGTTACGTATGATTATTACTAATGATTTTCTTGTAAAGCTTGGCGAGACTCAAATCGAAGCTTTTGTTAACAATAAGCATGAGGAACGAATCGTGGGATAAACGGAGTTTATTACCTTAGGTCCGCATGGTTTGTTATCTTTTCAAGGAAGGGTGTGGGTGCCTAAAATAGATGATTATCGACGAGTGCTACTTGATGAAGCACATAAGTTGAAGTATTCCATTCATCCGGGTGCGACGAAAATGTATCTTGATTTGAGGAAGGAGTATCGGTGGCTGGGCATGAAATGTGATGTTGTTAAGTATGTTGAACAATGCGTCACGTGTTTGCAAGTTAAAGCCGAACACCAAAAGCCGTACGGTACGTTACAACCGTTAGAAATTCTGAAATGGAAATGGGAGCACATTACCATGGATTTCATCACAAAGTTACCAAAGACGGCGAGAACCCAATTTGACTCGATTTGGGTAATAGTTGATCGATTGACGAAAAGTGCTTTGTTTCTTCCCATTCGGGAAGCGATATCGTCGGAGACCTTCTCTAAGTTATTTATCAAGAATGTGATATCGAGGCATGGAGTTCCTATATCTATTATTTTGGATCGAGATACCCGTTTCAATTCTCAGTTTTGGGAGAAGTTTCATGAAGATATGGGTACACAATTGAAATTGAGCACGGAGTATCATCCTCAAACGGACGGTCAAATCGAATGTACGAATCAAACTTTGGAGGATATGTTACGGGCGTGTATTATTGATTTCGGTGGTAGTTGGGATGAGCACTTACCTCTGGTGGAATTCTCGTACAATAATAGTTATCATACTAGTATTGGGATGCAACCTTACGAGATGCTTTATGGGCGGAGGTGCCGAACTCCAATTTGTTGGGGTGAAGTGGGTCAAAGAGAAATCGGGAGTACCGATTTGGTTTTAGAGACGAATAGCAAGATTGATATGATTCGGACTCATTTGAAAAAGGCCCAAGATAGACAAAAATCTTATGCCGATAAGCGTAGACGACAAATTGAGTTCCAAGAAGGCGACATGGTGATGCTTAAAGTTTCGCCATGGAAAGGTGTTATTCGGTTTCAAAAACGGGGAAAGTTAGCTCCTCGGTTTATTGGCCCTTTTAAAATTTTAGCTCGTGTTGGTGAGGTAGCGTATCGTTTAGAATTACCCAAAGAGCTTGCGGGGATCCATAGTACATTTCATGTTTCCCATCTCCGTAAGTGTCTTGCGGATGATTCTTCATGGGTGCCATTAGACGAGATTGCGCTAAACAATAAGTTAGAGTATGTTGAGGAGCCGATTGCTATACTCAATGAGAAAGTCAAAAGGTTGAGAAATAAAGAGGTGAGGACTTTTAAGGTCTAATGGTGTCGTAGTAAAGGTTCCGAGTTTACGTGGGAACCCGAAGAATTCGTTTTGGTGTATCTTCCTGCTTGTCATACGGCTTGGATTACGAGGACGCAATCCGAATCAAGTGGGGGAGAGTTGTAAAACCCGAAACCGTTCGTACATATTGTATATATATATATATATATATTGCTGGCGACCCTCAGTTTCAGCTTTTGGCCGCGGCGCAGCTGGCACCTGGCGAAAATGATTTCTTTTATTTTAATTATAAGGAGGGAAAATTGGTATTTTCGCATTGTGGACGAATTTAAAGCACAAGATCAGATCTAGATCTTCATTTACTCCCTTTTCAACCACTTTATCTCTTCCACTTTAATTCTAGAGAGAGACCCATTTTAGGAGAGAGAAAGCTCAAATTTAAGAGGAAGAAGTTGATTTCGGGCCTAGGCGCGTTCATTAAAGTTGTTCATCTCCTCACTAGCAACATTTTGATCGTAGTGGTAAGTCTTAACCTTGAATCCTTGTTTTAATTGTTTAAAGGGTTAGGGTTTGGGTTATAGATGAGCATAAAACCCATTTGCTAGTGATTTGAGGGGTTTTTGGGTAAGTTGGGTCATGAGGACTCAAAGATGACTAACCTAGGGTTTTGAAATGTTAAGTTGTGTTTATGGGTCTTAAATGTTAGTAAATCACTAGCACCCTTAGTGTTTAAAGTAAATGGGTGCATTTGGGTTTGTTAGTGACCCAAATGAGTGTGTTAACCTTCAAATGGGTCAAATGAGTCTTTGATGACCTAAGTGGGTTAATGGGTGCAAGAATGAGATAACCTTGTGTTAAAAAGTGTATTAAGACCATATTTGTAACAACCCAAACCAACCGCCGACTAAACCTATCAAATTTCGAGACAAAAAAAAAATTTTGCTGGATGACAGGTTGCGCGCCGCGCGGACACCCTTGCGCGCCGCGCAAAAAGGGGCTGTCCCCGGTACGCTTTAATGCGAAAAAGATTAGGTGCTTCCCGACACATTTAGCCAAAACGCTTTTAACCGAACATTTATATATGTAAAACTAACACATAACTAAGGTTTAAACGAGTTTTACAAAGTGGGGCCCACACGTGCCCAAAACGCCGCTAAGTGTAAAAATACAAATTTAATACAAATTAGAGTTTCGACCACAAAAAGTTTAATTGCCAAACAACACAACGAGCATGGTGTTTGGGGTTAAACTACCCAAGTCTCGGTCAAACTCCAAGCCAAAGCCAAAAGCGCTTCCTAATCATCAAAGCGGGAAACTTAATCCAAGGTAATGCTCTTACCCTTATCCACACACGAACCTATAAAAAGGTAAACAACGAGAGGGTAAGCAAAGCTTAGTGAGCAAAATAATTATACATATACATATATAATCTACCTACTTGCATCACTTACACAACATCATACTCGGTTTAACATTTCGACAATCATACAACAATATTATGCATATACCATGAACCGCAAATCCACGAGTAGCTAATAATACAATAGCATACGATTCATAATTAAATACATTCAATACATAATTCACGCAACCTTGGTTAACCAATTCGAACAAGGGAAACGGTACTTACAAGACCGTTGGAGTTCATAACATCCACTAGTGTTACTTACACACCGCGTAATCACTAGTCCCCCGGGTGATGTCTTGAACACCGCGACTAACTCACCCTTACGACAATGTGGCGTCTTAAACACCGCGACGAATCCACACTTCATTCAATACAATGAGTGGTGTCTTAAACACCGCGACAATTCCACTCCCATGACAATGTGGTGTCTTAAACACCGCGACAATACCACATGTCAATTAAACAATGAGTAGTGTCTTAAACACCGCGACAATACCACTCGTCAAACATACTATGAGTAGTGTCTTAAACACCGCGACAATACTACTCGTTACCTAGAATGTGGTGTCTTAAACACCGCGACAATTCCACATTCGTACACACAAATAAATACATTATATACGTACACGCATAATTATTCCACTCACCTTAGCAAAGCTTAGATGATGATTATGCACTTCCGATCTTCAAAGCAATCGTACCTAATACATAAGTACACATTCAATTACGCAACTAGTGGAATTAACCACAATACTTACACTTGAGCATTTAATGACCCAATATGCATTAAATAGCTCGACTATACCAAAACCGCCCATAAATGGCCAAGACTCAACTAACATCAATAAAGCTAGTGAATTAAAGTCTATTAACTTCAACTAGCATAAACTTAGGGTATTTCATGCCCATTTCACCCCATTAGGTCAACCTTGACTCATTTGACCCATTTTCAAGTTTTTCATCATTTATAAGAGTGCTAATGACTAGCAACTCGATTCAACACTTACAAAACCTCAAACACATGAATAAACCCTAGGTTAACACCCTTTGGGTCATCTTTTACCAATTTAACCCAAACTAGGTCAACATTACCCATCTTGACCCATTTTAATACTTAACCCTAAAATTGGGTCAACTTCACCAAAAACCCTAACTCTTAACATTTAAGGTCTTCATACACATTTAATCACTAGGTTCCAACACAAAACACTAACATTAACCAACCTTGGTCCATTTTGACCCAATTAAAAGCCAATACACCCCTTTTGGGTCATCCACACCCAAATAACACCCCTTTACACATCATTAGAGTGTTCTAGCAATTTACTAGCTAATTAGGGTTCATAAACATCAATTAATACTTTGAAACCCTAGGTTAGTTACCATTTAGTCTTCATGACTCAAATTACCCAAGAACACCCAAAAATCACTAATAAATGGGTTTGATGTTCTCCATAAACCCTAACTCTAACCCTTTCACAACATTATACTAGGAAATCAAGATTAGAGCTTACCACCACAATCAAAATGTAGCTAGGAAGTAGATGAACAACTTTAGAACTTGAACTTTAGCAAGAAACCTCCTTCTTCTTCTTCAAAATGGGATCTCTCTCTCTAATATCCCACTCTCTCTCACTAAAATGAATTGGGAGGATAAGGTTGGTGAACAAGGGAGTAATTGAACTCCCAAACTACTGATCCAAGCATTAAATCCGGCCTTGAAGTGAATTTACCGAAATGCCCATCGTTTAAATTAAATAAAACAAGGAGAGCTGTCACCAGCGTTTTGCGCGGCGCGCCCTCCCTTTGCGCGGCGCGCAACCCCCTGTTTCCAGCTACTTTTCCATTTTAAACTACATAACAAAACTCCACAACCCAGTTTACTATTTAAGCATTATATATAATATAATTACACGGGTCTTACAACTCTCCCCCACTTAGAATCGATCACGTCCTCGTGATCCATGTCACTTAACCACCCGGAACCACGCTCTATGGTACTTAACAAACGTTACGATCCGATTTCCATCACAAAATGTATTAACCCACCGGTTGACCCAAAAGTAAATACACATTTGCACGCATCCCAAAACGTGCAATACACACAATATCCGAAGTCTATAACGATAACTCAGAATACGCGAGAATGCCACGTACCCTTAGCGTACCCTTACCTGGTACAATGCTAAAACAACCAAAATTTCAACCCAAGGTCAACAACCCAAACGATGAAGACCGGACAAAAGAGAATCCTTACGGATAACACCTATTACTTAACATTCTTAGTAGCGCGCAACCACGACTAGTTCACAACTATCGTAAAATCGTAAGCAAGCGACCAAAAACCGCTGATGTCGAAAACGACTATTACTCACCACCATGTGCACAAACGGCTAAGTGCACAATTTACACGGGCAATTAACATCATAAACCTACGAGTAACGGTTCTTTCCGAAAACCGCTCACCACCAACCACAACCAAGAGTGGTTAACGAAGAGCTAATCCTCCCGGATATCACTCATCACCTATTACTAGTCAAACGCGGTCAACCTAGAGATAACCCCAAATAAATACTTACATGTAACCATCTCGTAATACACAATAATGGCTATTGTGTAACTATCACTCAAAGTATACGATAATGAGGCATCGTGCCCTTTCTCAAAGTCCCATTATGCCATTTCCAAGGTAACCAAACGGCTAACACAATCGAGCCAAAAACAACCCATATTGCGCATAGGCACAACAATAATCCCCTAGAAGAGAATCCGGTACGCACATCCCTTAACCGAGGGACCTTACCTTACTCGTCGAATACATCAATTATCTCCCAAGGAGATTTTCCACATTACCACCTTGGTGGTAATTTGAACCCAAAACCATAAGCACAATTTATTCCAAATTGTACTTTTGCCACCGTCGACCAATGTAGGTCTCAACACTAGCTTCGTATCCATACGAACGTCATCCAAAATAACATTACAATAGAGCACCTTCGTGCGAGAGTATAACTCCCCCACTTAGGACTCTGTTCCGTAACCACATCGTGGAATAATAGCATCCCGTGGGAGGTCCACTTATCCACATACACCATCGATGTCCTTATTGGTCATAGTTCTCGAATTCTCGCGAATTCATCCTTAACAATAAATCCCGACGATAAACACATATTCGCGTTCGCAGAAAGAGTGACCACTAACCTAACAACTAATTCGCCAAATCGCATTATCGTAATTCCTATAAGAGAGACGAGGTTCACCCGTCTTGCATCTCTTAATACGCACGTCACCAAAACCTTGCTCCAACCCCGAGCATACGAAGGAATTTAACCTAACCTTAAACTCTTTAAACGTAGAGTTTACCACGATATACACAACCTTGCACTTGCAATAATCCCATTGCTATAGCTCATCAATTTTCCACACGAAGACGAACACGCCCTAACATCCAAAACCAAAGCCCGTCTCCATGGCTTAGTAGAAAACATTTCCCAAACATTAAGGAATGCTTGGTTGCACCAAGTCTTACGCCCTGCGGTCGACGATCCCAACTCTAACGTAGGGTAATTCCGTTAGGAATGCTACCCGTAACAATACCACGTATTTACACTAATGCATTCGCCCCTCAAGTCGCATTCACATGAGTCAATGACTCAAACGCTACCCTAGTGCGTTGTCATCTTATCACTAGCCCCGCGCCCGTAAGGGTACGGTTAAAATATACGTTCGCTTAAAACTTATTAGGTTTGGTAATGAGATTTAGGTCTCAATTTCATAACCGAATACATTGGCACACAACATCAATAATAGTAAGGCATATTTGCATCGAGAAGTGAAGGTACCTGAAACAACATCGCTCGGTGCTTCACCACCCATCGAATACTCGCGCTCTAACCTCTTAACCCGATTGGCAAACGCTTCCGAACACTCTGACTTTCGATGTCCCTCCTTCTGGCAAGCAACGCACTTGATCGTGCTCAAAGGTGTACCCGTACAATCCCGTGCCAAATGGCCTCGTCCTCCACACTTAAAACACGTAAGCACCCAACCTCCAAGCCTCCTAGTCTGATTACTAGCTAAATCGGGACACTCAGACCTTTGGTGCCCTTCCTTCCAACAATAAAAACATACAGTTTTGCCCGACGGACAATCGCGAGACTTATGTCCCCGTTGCCCACAATTGTAACACTTAGACCCACCGGAGCCCGTTACTACCTTCCTCATGCTACTAGACGCCTCATTTACACTTCTACCTTGATCATTGAGCAACTCGGGACACTCCGACCTTCGGTGTCCCTCTTTATGGCAATGGTAGCACATTCTGTTTTCGTTTCTCGGCAACGTGCACTCCCATATCTTGTGGCCCCTAACACCACAATTGAAACATCTAGATGTGTAACTTCCCTTGTTCTTCTTTTTCACATACTCTACGCCTTCAGGCGTACCTCTTTTCCTTTTACCCGAAGTACCATGTGGCTCTAGCCTTGCATGTACTTCTTCGTCACCCCTACCTCGAGGTTTAGGAAACCTCTTCTCAAACTCTTCCCTTACGACCTTCGTCACTTGGTCTCGGACCATTTCGGTTACCCGTCCTTCGATTGACTCTTTGACTACTTGGCCAACTCCGTTGGCGACACCCGAGACACATTGTTCAATCGCGGCTTCAACCATTACCGCTAATTCGTTCTTCTTTTCATTAGTAGACCCTTCCGTTCCGTATTCATCTTCCATCTTCATTCTTAAGAAACAAAATAGATTAACCAATGAAACGAAAAGATATAACACGTATGTATATATATACATATATATATACATATGCCACACTACCCCATCTTGCTTAACAATCGTCGTACATCGCTTGTTTGACACGATTTGCACCCGTAGTAAGGGTAGCTAATCATTACTACGTGAGCACGTCGCGTTAACTCGCTAGTACAACGTCCATTTCGCTTGATGATCGCTACACAACACAAACAAATAACGCATGATTAGTTCATATAAATCTATGTGCTAACCAAGTCCCGGTCCGACCCAAAGTCCTACAAGTCCCGCACAATGCACACACAAAAGTCTAAGTCTAGGCGCCTATCTCAAGTCACCTAAATCCCTTAGACCATGCTCTGATACCACTTGTAACAACCCAAACCAACCGCCGACTAAACCTATCAAATTTCGAGACAAAAAAAAATTTTTGCTGGATGACAGGTTGCGCGCCGCGCGGACACCCTTGCGCGCCGCGCAAAAAGGGGCTGTCCCCGGTGCGCTTTAATGCGAAAAAGATTAGGTGCTTCCCGACACATTTAGCCAAAACGCTTTTAACCGAACATTTATATATGTAAAACTAACACATAACTAAGGTTTAAACGAGTTTTACAAAGTGGGGCCCACACGTGCCCAAAACGCCGCTAAGTGTAAAAATACAAATTTAATACAAATTAGAGTTTCGGCCACAAAAAGTTTAATTGCCAAACGACACAACGAGCATGGTGTTTGGGGTTAAACTACCCAAGTCTCGGTCAAACTCCAAGCCAAAGCCAAAAGCGCTTCCTAATCATCAAAGCGGGAAACTTAATCCAAGGTAATGCCCTTACCCTTATCCACACACGAACCTATAAAAAGGTAAACAACGAGAGGGTAAGCAAAGCTTAGTGAGCAAAATAATTATACATATACATATATAATCTACCTACTTGCATCACTTACACAACATCATACTCGGTTTAACATTTCGACAATCATACAACAATATTATGCATATACCATGAACCGCAAATCCACGAGTAGCTAATAATACAATAGCATACGATTCATAATTAAATACATTCAATACATAATTCACGCAACCTTGGTTAACCAATTCGAACAAGGGAAACGGTACTTACAAGACCGTTGGAGTTCATAACATCCACTAGTGTTACTTACACACCGCGTAATCACTAGTCCCCCGGGTGATGTCTTGAACACCGCGACTAACTCACCCTTACGACAATGTGGCGTCTTAAACACCGCGACGAATCCACACTTCATTCAATACAATGAGTGGTGTCTTAAACACCGCGACAATTCCACTCCCATGACAATGTGGTGTCTTAAACACCGCGACAATACCACATGTCAATTAAACAATGGGTAGTGTCTTAAACACCGCGACAATACCACTCGTCAAACATACTATGAGTAGTGTCTTAAACACCGCGACAATACTACTCGTTACCTAGAATGTGGTGTCTTAAACACCGCGACAATTCCACATTCGTACACACAAATAAATACATTATATACGTACACGCATAATTATTCCACTCACCTTAGCAAAGCTTAGATGATGATTATGCACTTCCGATCTTCAAAGCAATCGTACCTAATACATAAGTACACATTCAATTACGCAACTAGTGGAATTAACCACAATACTTACACTTGAGCATTTAATGACCCAATATGCATTAAATAGCTCGACTATACCAAAACCGCCCATAAATGGCCAAGACTCAACTAACATCAATAAAGCTAGTGAATTAAAGTCTATTAACTTCAACTAGCATAAACTTAGGGTATTTCATGCCCATTTCACCCCATTAGGTCAACCTTGACTCATTTGACCCATTTTCAAGTTTTTCATCATTTATAAGAGTGCTAATGACTAGCAACTCGATTCAACACTTACAAAACCTCAAACACATGAATAAACCCTAGGTTAACACCCTTTGGGTCATCTTTTACCAATTTAACCCAAACTAGGTCAACATTACCCATCTTGACCCATTTTAATACTTAACCCTAAAATTGGGTCAACTTCACCAAAAACCCTAACTCTTAACATTTAAGGTCTTCATACACATTTAATCACTAGGTTCCAACACAAAACACTAACATTAACCAACCTTGGTCCATTTTGACCCAATTAAAAGCCAATACACCCCTTTTGGGTCATCCACACCCAAATAACACCCCTTTACACATCATTAGAGTGTTCTAGCAATTTACTAGCTAATTAGGGTTCATAAACATCAATTAATACTTTGAAACCCTAGGTTAGTTACCATTTAGTCTTCATGACTCAAATTACCCAAGAACACCCAAAAATCACTAATAAATGGGTTTGATGTTCACCATAAACCCTAACTCTAACCCTTTCACAACATTATACTAGGAAATCAAGATTAGAGCTTACCACCACAATCAAAATGTAGCTAGGAAGTAGATGAACAACTTTAGAACTTGAACTTTAGCAAGAAACCTCCTTCTTCTTCTTCAAAATGGGATCTCTCTCTCTAATATCCCACTCTCTCTCACTAAAATGAATTGGGAGGATAAGGTTGGTGAACAAGGGAGTAATTGAACTCCCAAACTACTGATCCAAGCATTAAATCCGGCCTTGAAGTGAATTTACCGAAATGCCCATCGTTTAAATTAAATAAAACAAGGAGAGCTGTCACCAGCGTTTTGCGCAGCGCGCCCTCCCTTTGCGCGGCGCGCAACCCCCTGTTTCCAGCTACTTTTCCATTTTAAACTACATAACAAAACTCCACAACCCGGTTTACTATTTAAGCATTATATATAATATAATTACACGGGTCTTACAATATTTGACTAGTGTTAGGGTTTTGGCGAAGTTGACCCAATATTAGGGTTAAGTATGCCAATGGGTCGGAATTGCACCAAGGGTCAAAATGACACTAGGAGGGTGAGTGAGTTGGTTGACCAACTTGAGTTTTGATTGATTATGTGCTAAATGTAATAGGTACATTACATTGAAGTTTGCAAGCTCGGTTATCTTTCACTCAAGGCTCTAAGGTGAGTGGAATAATTATATGCGTAGGTGTATAATGTATTTATTTGTGTAGCGTGAGATGTGAAGTGTCGATGTGCTAAGACACCACGTTCACGTGACCGGTGAAGTGTCGATGTGTTAAGACACCACTCGGGGTGAAGTATCTGTAGTGACCCGAACTTTTCCATGTTTATAAATATTAATTGAGATTGATATTTACATGATTAAATGTTTCCAACATGTTAAGCAATCAAACTTGTTAAGACTTGATTAATTGAAATATGTTTCATATAGACAATTGACCACCCAAGTTGACCGGTGATTCACGAACGTTAAAACTTGTAAAAACTATATGATGACATATATATGGATATATATATATATATAGTTAACATGATATTATGATAAGTAAACATATCATTAAGTATATTAACAATGAACTACATATGTAAAAACAAGACTACTAACTTAATGATTTTTAAACGAGACATATATGTAACGATTATCGTTGTAAAGACATTTAATGTATATATATATATCATATTAAGAGATATTCATACATAATAATATCATGATAATATAATAATTTAAAATCTCATTTGACATTATAAACATTGGGTTAACAACATTTAACAAGATCGTTAACCTAAAGGTTTCAAAACAACACTTACATATAACGACTAACGATGACTTAACGACTCAGTTAAAATGTATATACATGTAGTGTTTTAATATGTATTTATACACTTTTGAAAGACTTCAATACACTTATCAAAATACTTCTACTTAACCAAAATGCTTACAATTACATCCTCGTTCAGTTTCATCAACAATTCTACTCGTATGCACCCGTATTCGTACTCGTACAATACACAGCTTTTAGATGTATGTACTATTGGTATATACACTCCAATGATCAGCTCTTAGCAGCCCATGTGAGTCACCTAACACATGTGGGAACCATCATTTGGCAACTAGCATGAAATATCTCATAAAATTACAAAAATATGAGTAATCATTCATGACTTATTTACATGAAAATAAAATTACATATCCTTTATATCTAATCCATACACCAACGACCAAAAACACCTACAAACACTTTCATTCTTCAATTTTCTTCATCTAATTGATCTCTCTCAAGTTCTATCTTCAAGTTCTAAGTGTTCTTCATATATTCTACAAGTTCTAGTTACATAAAATCAAGAATACTTTCAAGTTTGCTAGCACACTTCCAATCTTGTAAGGTGATCATCCAACCTCAAGAAATCTTTGTTTCTTACAGTAGGTTATCATTCTAATACAAGGTAATAATCATATTCAAACTTTGGTTCAATTTCTATAACTATAACAATCTTATTTCAAGTGATGATCTTACTTGAACTTGTTTTCGTGTCATGATTCTGCTTCAAGAACTTCGAGCCATCCAAGGATCCGTTGAAGCTAGATCTATTTTTATATTTTCTAGTAGGTTTATCCAAGGAACTTAAGGTAGTAATGATGTTCATAACATCATTCGATTCATACATATAAAGCTATCTTATTCGAAGGTTTAAACTTGTAATCACTAGAACATAGTTTAGTTAATTCTAAACTTGTTCGCAAACAAAAATTAATCCTTCTAACTTGACTTTTAAAATCAACTAAACACATGTTCTATATCTATATGATATGCTAACTTAACGATTTAAAACCTGGAGACACGAAAAACACTGTAAAACCGGATTTACGCCGTCGTAGTAACACCGCGGGCTGTTTTGGGTTAGTTAATTAAAAACTACGATAAACTTTGATTTAAAAGTTGTTATTCTGAGAAAATTATTTTTATTATGAACATGAAAACTATATCCAAAAATTATGGTTAAACTCAAAGTGGAAGTATGTTTTCTAAAATGATCATCTAGACGTCGTTCTTTCGACTGAAATGACTACCTTTACAAAAATGACTTGTAACTTATTTTTCCGACTATAAACCTATACTTTTTCTATTTAGATTCATAAAATAGAGTTTAATATGAAACCATAGCAATTTGATTCACTCAAAACGGATTTAAAATGAAGAAGTTATGGGTAAAACAAGATTGGATAATTTTTCTCATTTTAGCTACGTGAAAATTGTTAACAAATCTATTCCAACCATAACTTAATCAACTTGTATTGTATATTATGTAATATTGAGATACCATAGACACGTATACAATGTTTCGACCTATCATGTCGACACATCTATATATATTTCGGAACAACCATAGACACTCTATATGTGAATGTTGGAGTTAGCTATACAGGGTTGAGGTTGATTCAAAAATATATATAGTTTGAGTTGTGATCAATACTGAGATACGTATACACTGGGTCGTGGATTGATTCAAGATAATATTTATCGATTTATTTCTGTACATCTAATTGTGGACAACTAGTTGTAGGTTACTAACGAGGACAGCTGACTTAATAAACTTAAAACATCAAAATATATTAAAAGTGTTGTAAATATATTTTGAACATACTTTGATATATATGTATATATTGTTATAGGTTCGTGAATCAACCAGTGGCCAAGTCTTACTTCCCGACGAAGTAAAAATCTGTGAAAGTGAGTTATAGTCCCACTTTTAAAATATAATATTTTTGGGATGAGAATACATGCATGTTTTATAAATAATTTACAAAATAGACACAAGTACGTGAAACTACATTCTATGGTTTAATTATCAAAATCGAATATGCCCCTTTTTATTAAGTCTGGTAATCTAAGAATTAGGGAACAGACACCCTAATTGACGCTAATCCTAAAGATAGATCTATTGGGCCTAACAAACCCCATCCAAAGTACCGGATGCTTTAGTACTTCGAAATTTATATCATATCCGAAGGGTGTCCCGGAATGATGGGGATATTCTTATATATGCATCTTGTTAATGTCGGTTACCAGGTGTTCACCATATGAATGATTTTTTATCTCTATGTATAGGATGTGTATTGAAATATGAAATCTTGTGGTCTATTATTATGATTTGATATATATAGGTTAAACCTATAACTCACCAACATTTTTGTTGACATTTTAAGCATGTTTATTCTCAGGTGATTATTAAGAGCTTCCGCTGTCGCATACTTAAATAAGGACGAGATTTGGAGTCCATGCTTGTATGATATTGTGTAAAAACTGCATTCAAGAAACTTATTTTGTTGTAACATATTTGTATTGTAAACCATTATGTAATGGTCGTGTGTAAACATGATATTTTAGATTATCATTATTTGATAATCTACGTAAAGCTTTTTTAAACCTTTATTGATGAAATAAAGGTTATGGTTTGTTTTAAAATGAATGCAGTCTTTGAAAAACGTCTCATATAGAGGTCAAAACCTCGCAACGAAATCAATTAATATGGAACGTTTTTAATCAATAAGAACGGGACATTTCAGTTGGTATCCGAGCGTTGGTCTTAGAGAACCAGAATTTTGCATTAGTGTGTCTTATCGAGTTGTTAGGATGCATTAGTGAGTCTGGACTTCGACCGTGTTTACTTGAAAAATGATTGCTTAACAAATTTTGTTGGAAACTATATATTTTTAACATGTGAATATTATGTGATATATTAATCTCTTAACGCGTTTGATATTATGTAATAGATGTCTACCTCTAGAACAAGTCCCATTGACTCACCTAATAATAATGAAGAGTCAAATGTAAATTGGAATGATTCGTAAACTGATTCACAAGTTCCAGAAGAGGAACCGGAAGAAGAGTCGGAACCGGAAGAAGAATCGGAACCGGAAGAAGAATCGGAACCGGATGAAGAAATAGAACCGGTGGGGGAAATAATAAAACGGTTAAGTAAAAGAAAATCCTCAACCAACTGACCAAGGTTAATTATGGTCAATGGTATTTCCGCCAAGGAAGCAAAATATTGGGAGGATTACCAATTCTCCGATGAATCGGATTCCGACGAGAATTCCGATGATGTTATAGAAATTACCCCAACTGAATTTAAAAAGGCAAAAGAAAATAATAAGGGAAAGGGCATAAAAATAGAGAAATCTAATTCCAACCCCGATGAACTTTATATGTATCGTCAACCCCCGAAGTCCTTAAGTTGTAACAATGACCGGGGAACCTCTAAACCACCAGGTTTTTCTAAACCAATGTGGAAAACGACGGCTCGTATTAGGGGAACATCATATATCCCTAGAAACTTGGCAAAACGAACCAAAACCGAAGAAGAAGAAACAAGCGAGTCGGAATAAGATAGTTGTATTCGTGTGGTGTAATATATGTAATATAGTGTGCTTATGCTTTATGATATATGTAAAAATTGCTTGTATTAATAAGTATTTTTTTTTATGAATCTAACTCTTGTCTATTTTACAGTATAAAAACACAAAATGGATAGACAACCCAATATTTTAAGAGACCTACCCGGAGACATGATTGATGAAATCTTGTCTAGAGTCGGTCAGAATTCTTCGGCACAACTATTTAAGGCGAGATCAGTTTGTAAGACATTCGAAGAACGTTCCAAGAATGCCTTGGTTTATAAAAGGCTTTCGTTCGAAAGATGGGGGATATCACATTGGGAAATCCATAAGTTACGATGTGTTTACTTTGACGCATATATTTCGGGGAACCCAAATGCTATTTTACGCAATGGGTTAAGAAATTATTTTGACTCAATATATCCGAATATTGGACTTCGTGTTTTAGAAAAAGCGGCTAACATGCAACATAAAGAAGCATGTTATGCTTACGGATTAGTAATGTTCGCTTCTCACCAAAGTGAGAACAAGAACATCGGGCTACAACTATTAAACAAAACGTTCCCACAAGTGACGGAGTCGGTAATTGGGGTAAGAAATGAGGTTTTTAGATTGTTACAGGACTGTTGGACATTACGTAACCCTCGTCCCTTTGACGACGTTACAACACACTGTCTTATCAACGGCCATAACGGTTATGTTCCACAAGACCAAGGATGGGAAGTAATCATAGTAAAACCAGAATGCATGACTTGTTTCTGGACGTATGAATTACGTGTCTTTATTGCCTTTGCTGAACGACTTGTGTACTAGCTAGAATTATCTTCACAACCATCTTGTATCAAATTTATTGTGTGCTATATTTCATGCTATATGTAAAATAAGCGGTATTGTAAGTTTGTAAAATATTGTGTAAAAGTTTGAACGCGAAATATTATTATAATCAGTTTTTCATATAGAATTGTAGTAGTTGAATTGTATATTAGCTACTAAGTATGAACTTAAAGGGTAGGTACTACCCGAATTTAAACTTATAAAACGCTAGTATGAAGAAAAAGCTTTTATAAATGAGTTCATATTATGCTACAAAATACTATTAACTACTCTTAATATTCTGTATGATTAACTTGTTCCATTTGAATATTTTGAGAGAAATGGCACCGACTACTCGACACACCGTGAATATGAATGAAGAGGAATTCCGTACTTTTCTAGCTTCAAACATAGCCGCAGTACAGGCTGCGCTACATACCAACAATAACCTTGGATCTAGCAGTACAGGAAATCGTGTAGGATGCACCTACAAAGAATTCACTGCCTGCAAACCTTTGGAATTTGATGGAACCGAAGGACCGATCGGATTGAAACGGTGGACCGAGAAGGTCGAATCGGTGTTTGCCATAAGTAAGTGTACTGAAGAGGACAAAGTGAAGTACGCTACGCATACCTTCACAGGTTCTGTGTTAACATGGTGGAATACCTATCTAGAGCAAGTGGGACAAGACGATGCGTACGCACTACCGTGGTCAGCATTCAAGCACTTGATGAACGAGAAATACCGTCCCAGAACCGAGGTCAATAAGCTCAAGATAGAACTTAGAGGGTTACGAATCCAAGGATTTGATATTACCACGTACGAAAGACGATTCACAGAATTGTGCCTATTGTGTCCGGGAGCATTCGAAGATGAGGAAGAGAAGATCGACGCGTTTGTGAAAGGATTACCGGAAAGAATCCAAGAAGATATACGTTCACACGAGCCCTCCTCCATACAACAGGCATTTAGAATGGCTCACAAACTAGTGAACCAGATTAAAGAAAGAATTAAAGAACAGACTGCTGAAGAGGCCAATGTGAAGCAAGTCAAAAGAAAGTGGGAGTAAAACGGTGATAAGAATCACCAATACAATAACAGCAATTACAACAATAATCGCAACAATTATTCCAACAATCGCAACATCAATCGCAACTACAACAAACGGCCCAACAACAACAACAACAACAGCAACTACAACAATCATCCCAATAACAATAATAACCGCAACAACAACAACAATCAGAAGCAGCTATGCCAAAGGTGTGAAAAGTATCACTAGGGGTTCTGCACCAAATTTTGCAACAAGTGTAAAAGAAATGGTCATAGCGCGGTGAAGTGTGAGGTCTACGGACCAGGGGTTAATAGAACAAAAGGAACAAATGGTGTCGGAACGAGTAATGGCGGAGCAAGTAGTGTCGGAGCAAGTTATGCCAATGTAGTTTGTTATAAATGTGGAAAACCGGGCCACATTATTAGAAATTGCCCGAACCAGGAGAACACGAATGGACAAGGCCGCGGAAGAGTTTTCAATATTAATGCGGCAGAGGCACAGGAAGACCCGGAGCTTGTTACGGGTACGTTTCTTATTGACAATAAATCTGCTTACGTTTTATTTGATTCGGGTGCGGATAGAAGCTATATGAGTAGAGATTTTTGTGCTAACTTAAATTGTCCAATGACGCCTTTGGATAGTAAATTTTTACTCGAATTAGCAAATGGTAAATTAATTTCAGCAGATAATATATGTCGGAATCGAGAAATTAAACTGGTTAGCGAAACATTTAAGATTGATTTGATACCAGTAGATTTAGGGAGTTTTGATGTGATAATCGGTATGGACTGGTTGAAAGAAGTGAAAGCAGAGATCGTTTGTTACAAAAATGCAATTTGCATTATACGAGAAAAAGGAAAACCCTTAATGGTGTACGGAGAAAAGGGCAACACGAAGCTACATCTTATTAGTAATTTGAAGGCACAAAAACTAATAAGAAAAGGTTGCTATGCTGTTCTAGCACACGTCGAAAAAGTATAAACTGAAGAAAAGAGCATCAATAATGTTCCCATTGCAAAAGAATTTCCCGATGTATTTCTGAAAGAATTACCGGGATTACCCCCACATCGATCCGTTGAATTTCAAATAGATCTTGTACCAGGAGCTGCACCAATAGCTCGTGCTCCTTACAGACTCGCACCCAGCGAGATGAAAGAACTGCAAAGCCAATTACAAGAACTTTTAGAGCATGGTTTCATTCGACCAAGCACATCACCGTGGGGAGCTCCTGTTTTGTTTGTCAAGAAGAAAGATGGTACATTCAGGTTGTGTATCGACTACCGAGAGTTGAACAAACTTACCATCAAGAACCGCTACCCACTACCAAGAATCGACGACTTATTTGATCAACTACAAGGCTCGTCTGTTTATTCAAAGATTGACTTACGTTCCGGGTATCATCAAATGCGGGTGAAAGAGGATGATATTCCAAAGACTGCTTTCAGAACACGTTACGGTCATTACGAGTTTATGGTCATGCCGTTTGGTTTAACTAATGCACCAGCTGTGTTCATGGACCTTATGAACCGAGTGTGTGGACCATACCTTGACAAGTTTGTCATTGTTTTCATTGATGACATACTTATTTACTCAAAGAATGATCAAGAACACGGTGAACATTTGAGAAAGGTGTTGATAGTTATGCGAGGTGTATATAAAATAGCTATTATATTTTAGCAGAAAATACTATTAAATACGATACAATTTTACACAAGATATTTATTTATTTATAGAATGGATATACTTAAACCTTGCTACAACACTTATAGGCAGTGTACCTAATCGTACAGTAGTGTAGTTTTTAGTAAGTCCGGTTCGTTCCACAGGGAAAATCTTTAAACAAAGCTTAACGCTATATTAGTTTACTTTTATAGAAATTCAAATATATATATAAGTAATATTATTATTATAAAGGGGGGTTTTTACCGTTTAATGACCGGTTTGTCAATTTTAAAACTTTAGTCGCAGTTAAAACCAAATGTAAAATATTAAAAATAAATACAAGACTTAAATTAAAGCGTAACGTAAATAACGATAATGAAATTGCGAATAATAAAAGTGCGATAAAATAAACTTGCGATAATTAAAAAGTACGATAATTAAAAGTGCAATTAAATACAATAACAATAAAAATGCGATAATTAGAAGTGCAATTAAATATAAAATAAAGGAAATTAAATATGAAATAAAAGAATTATGCTTATTTAAACTTCCGTAATCATGATGTTTGACCTGTTGATTTTAGTTTTATGCCCATGGGTTAATTGTCCTTTGTCCTGGATTATTTAATATGTCCGTCTGGTTTTTGTCCATAACAGTCCATCAGTCATAAATATAAAGTGCGAGTGTCCTCGTCAAATTATCCTTATACCCGAAGTTAAATATTCCAACTAATTGGGGACTTAAACTGTAACAAGATTTTAATACTTTGTTTAATAATTACACCAGGATGTCGACTGAGTGTAACCCAAGGTTTTAATATTTTGTTATCAATTATACCAAGTGTCCTTGTACATAATTTCACCCCTGTTTTAATTATTCTAGTGGCTATTAATCCATTCCCGTGTCCGGTTAAATGAACGATTATTCGTACATATAAATACCCCGCCCATCGTGTCCGATCGAGTGTATATGGTAATTTATAGGGACGCCCAATTGTAAATCTTTAGTTAAACAAATATAAAGCCCATTAATAGCCCATAGTCTAATTTCCACAAGTGTCGTTCTTTTGTCCAAACCCCAATTATGGTACAAAGCCCAATTACCCAATTTTAGTAATTAGCCCAACATCATGATTACTTCGGATTAAATAAGCATAATAATAACTTAGCTACGAGACATTAAATTAAAAAGGTTGAACATAACTTACAATGATTAAAAATAGCATAGCGTTACACGGACAGAATTTCGACTTACACCCTTACAATATTCGCTAACATGCCCTTATTATTAAGATTAAAATTAAAATTAAAATTAAAATTAAAATATAAATATAAATATTTACGTATAGATATAGAGAGGATGGATATATATGTTGGTTTTTGCGATCAGAATTCGTTTGCTTTTATAGGGAGTTTCAGAATTTGGGGCTCCGCGACTCGCGGCCCTTTTTGCCTTCAAACTCCGCGAGTCGCGGAGTTTGTAAATACAGCTCACTCCATTTTGGCTCTTTGTTTACCGATAGTTTATTATATAAATATAATATATATATAATTTATATAATTAATTATATATTATATTATATTTATATATATAGTTAACTTGTAATTTTTAGTCCGTTGCGTCGAGCGTTGAGAGTTGACTCTGGTCCCGGTTCCGGATTTTCGAATGTCCTTGCGTACAATTTAATATCTTGTACTTTGCATTTTGAATCTTGTACTCTTGTAATTTCGAGACGTTTCTAATCAATAATTGGAACCTCTTTGATTGTCTTTTGTACTTTTGAGCTTTTTGGTCGTTTGCGTCTTCAATTCGTCGAATCTGTCTTTTGTCTTCACCTTTTATTATTTAAACGAATATCACTTGTAAATAGAACAATTGCAACAAAAAGCTTGTCTTTCTTGAGGAATAATGCTATGAAATATATGTTCGTTTTTAGCATTATCAAATATTCCCACACTTAAGCGTTGCTTGTCCTCAAGCAATATCGTCTTGAAATACTAGAATCACTTCTTTATTCTTCACACTTTGTACATCAGTGATTTCTATACGGCGGTATAAACAATGGTAGTAACGATATGGTTTACAGTCCCACATGACTATAAAAATTTAGATCCATTAAGGAAATTGGATCTTTATGAAAACATTTGATCTTTTGAAAATTAAATCTAGTTTTTACCCTAGATAAGTTTTCCGGAATAACCCTTCACCGGTGTTTGCAAAATATTTTTGTGGGTTTGGTGGGTTTCAGATTTGAAAATTTTAGCTCAAAACTTGCGGTTTTGTGTCACCCACTTGCTAACCTTGTATTTGGAAAGCAACACGTCCAGTTTACTTATCCCGTATATTACCTTTCGGTAAACTACCGTCCGGGTGTAAAGGAAAGCGTTGAACAAGCAACTGTTAAGGCAATGTCCCCTGACATGCTTTTAATTATGGTCTATAACGTGTCGGACGCAATTACTATCCTTGGTAGGAGCAATAGTAAAGCTCACCCTTATGATTTTTCGGTCTGGCACAAGGTCCTGTCTTTGACCACTATGCAACCACCGTTCTTACGGTTGACACCCGATTTAGTTCAGGTGACCTAATGAATTCCAGGTGAATTCCTAGGATTTTACGTTCAATGGTAATGAACGCATTGAAAATAGGGTTTTCAGAAAACAAATCGGTTTGTAATTTTGATCAAAATATTTTCTCGTTCAAGCTCGAGTTTAGATATCATTGAATTCCATGAGTTTGTAATTCTCAATCTTTAAGGTCAATCTCAAGGATTGAGTAATATCAGGCTTAAAAGCTGATTTTTGATCTTTTAAGGAGATTATCCTTTCTGGGGATCTGATTCATTAGTCTTATCCAGCTAATTTGCATGGTGCCCCCCATTTTACGAGATAAATCCTTCTCATGGTTAGAATAAATCTGACCACTTGGCGACCCTGTTTAATGCTGAGGTCCGTGGATTTCCTGCTGATTTTAGTGATGACTTTTCTAGATTTTTCGTCAACCTACAGCTGGTCTGGACGACAACTTCTTGACCTAAATCAAGAAGCGCGTGTCTTTTTCGGAAGACTTTACTTCCTTTTAATGATGGAATTGATTCATCGTGTAGATCCATCTTTCTTACAGTAAATCAGATAAAACTTTTTAGTTTAGTCCAAAGCAAAAGTATTTTCAGTTATTTGTACAAAAATATGTGATATATGTTTTGAATAACTTGGAGAATTTTCTCACACTTGGCTTTTATTTTCCTTTTTATTGTCCTCTATTCCATTTTAAATGAATTTTAACACTTTGGTTTGTTTCTCAATTTATGTCCTTTCCGAGGTTACAATAATTTCGGTGTTAAAACCTAGTTTTATCGTTCATAAATATGTATAAACATGATTTTGAGTTCATTTAATTGAAAATTTTGAAAAATTTTACTAGAATTGGGTAGTCAGTATATAAGACTAGGGCTGTTCTTTATTATCAGAGAGCACTAGATTCTAATACAACTACTGCTTTACTAGTATTTTTAATGGTAACCCAGTGTTTAAGATAAAAATTTTAAAATCCGAAAGAATTTAACCCCTTCCCACACTTAAGATCTTGCAATGCCCTCATTTGCAAGAAATCAGTAACAATTTAAATTATTGAGGGTGATTTGTGTGAAAATGATTAAATTTTACCAAAGTTTCCAAATATATTGGCGTTTGTTTGCTGAATGATAAATGGTGCACATCATTTGTTCATTCCGTCTTGTTGTTATTTCACATATATTTTGCATCTTGTCGTCAAAATTAGTTGCTTTTGCTGAACTTAATGCCAGTCTTTGAAAATGCGTTGTTTTACCCTGTTGTGTACATAAGATAAACTGCAAACATATATACATATTTTTGAAGTTTGGTATATTACCCCACCTTCAAAAATTATTAAAATCTAAGAATAAAAGTTAGAAAATTATTAAAACTATTACAATATTAACATAATTATTAAACGTATCAACATTACAAATTACAAAATACATAAAACTAAGTAGACTAGAGATGATACTGATACCAATAGGGGTTCCATGCATAACCATAGGTACTATAAAATGCTTCGGCTGGGTTATACGTAGGATACGGTGGTTGCATCTCTATAGACCAGGGAGGGAATATGGGTTTTGGAGTAGGAATATAGTTTCTACCTATATGTTGGCAATGAGCAATGATTTGGTTTTGATGAACTTGCCAATCTTCAAATGCTCTCTGTCTAGCATTTTCGTACTCCTGTGAAGCTATAAACCTTTGCATTTCTTGCATTTCATTTCCCCCTCCTACATTACCTTGCTGTTGGTTTCTCTCAACCTGTGGATGTCTACCATGGTATTGTACTGCGACATTATTTCGCCTCTTCAAAACTTTCGCACCATGGTATACATTTAAACCTATTGTATCGCGGGGTTCTGGTTCTTCTACTAATAATCCCCCCCGACTTATATCCACACCGAGATATTCAGCAATCAAAGTAATAAAAATAACACCTCCTATTATGCTATACGGTCTCATCCCCCTAACCATAGCTGATAAATAATAACCCACACAATAAGGTATACTTACAGCGCTTTGTGGGTCTCGAATACACATATGGTAAAACAAATCCTGTTCATTTACCTTTTCCTTATTCTTACCTCTTTGTGTAATCGAATTAGCTAAAAACCTATGAATCACTCTTAATTCAGCTCTATCTATATCCAAATAAGAGTAATTTCCCCCTTTGAATCGGTGATGGCTTGTCATTTGACTCCATACACCATGTGTATCAAAATTTTCATCTATCTTTCTACCATTTAGTATCAACCCTCTACAATCGGCAGATGCTAACTCCTCAGGCGTATATATACGTAAAGTCTGAGCCATGTCTAGTAAAGACATGTGGCGCATCGAACCTCCTAACAAAAATCTAATAAAAGATCGATCGGTTAAACTAGCTACCCGATCATTTAATTCTATACTACACAACAATTCTTCACACCATACTTTATATACAGGTCTACGCATGGTGAATAAACGTACCCAGTCATTAAAAGTAGAATTACCATACCTCTGTGCAAGTAATTCCCTAATTGGCCCGGCCAATTATACAGCTTCTAATGGTCCCCATTCTATGACCCTAGGTACCTCAACAACTTTAGAATGAAGAGTATGCAAACCCCTTTGGTATTTTGGATAATCTATCCAAAGTCTGTCAAATCTCAGGTTCGGATGCAAATCTTCCAAGTGCATATCAGAAAATGTCATGACTGGATGAGGTATATCTTGTTTGTAGTAGTTATCCACCTCCTGTTGTTCCGCATTCTCAGCAGGAGCATTGCGAGCTTGGGATGAAGATTCACCCCTTTCAGTCTGCAAAACACATCAAACATAATTTTTGTGCATCCAAATATGCATTAGTGTCAGCAAAATCATCAATCAAAATAATTACAATGACATGATCAATTTATATCAAACTTAAGCTCATTTTCACATTTTTATCAAGTCTACACTTTTTCAAATAAGCATATACAAAAATGTTCGCCAAGTTCATAAGCATTCAACTCAAATAACATGTCAAAATAATCATTACTAGCAATTAAACAAGTTTCAAATGGCATTATCTCTCAAAAATCAAGTTCATGAATTTTAGACTTGAAAAAGTCCACTTTAATTCTCAAAATCATGTTTAGGCTCAAAGTTTGGATCATTTAACTACCTAAACATGTTACACTACTTAATTTAGCAACAATTCATGACAAAAATCAGCCATAACCTGTTTATATCAAAAAGCCCCAAATTGCTCAAGAACACAAACCCTAGATTACTCAAAATTTGAAGTTTAAGGCTTCTAATCATGTTAAATAGCATCAATCTAGGTTATACAAGCATAATACATAAACAATTTAAGCATAATTACACTAAAAAGCATCAAAATCAAATTGGGGAAAAAATTGCTCAAGAACACTAATTTTCGGATTAAATGGTGTTTAGGTGTAGAAATTTACCATTTTTCTTGAGTAATTCCTTGATAGCATCCTTCTCAACATGATTTTAGTAAAAGATTTGATGATTAACGGTTAAAGATTGTGATTTTGGGGGTGTTTTCTCGTGTATTTTCGGGTTTTATTTTCGCAGTATTTGGTTTTGTGGTGTGTGGACTGAGCTGTTCGTTCAGCTTTTATTTTTTTTTCTGTATTTTGGTCCTCCCGCGAGTCGCGGGGTTTAAACCTTCAAACTCCGCTAGTCGCGGAGTTTGTTATATTTTTTTTATATATCTTATACTAATTAAAATAATTAAGTAATTAATTTTAAAATTTTGTTTCCCTTGTTATTTAGGACGAGGTCGTTTCGGATCGATGTCCTAGTCCGTCCTTCGACAAAATTTTAAAGTTTGTCTTTTTGTAGCGATTGTTTTAAAAGCTACGATTTTTGATTTTTTAATGTTTTTGGCATACTTTAATTCAATAAGATTAAAAATAATGATAATAAAAGTTCTCGTCCCTCCCTTGAGTAAAGAAATTTCGGTTCAAAGACCTAGTCTTCAACTTACGACGAATTTTAAAAATCATATTTTTAACTTAATGAGATAAAGTAAATTTTTGTTTTTAAATTCACACAATTTAAATATAAAATTCAAAATTAATATTAAAAATTCACACCAAACTTTAAAATTTGAAATGCATAAAATTAAAAATTCATATTTTTTTTAAAAATTAAAGATTCACACCAAACTTAATTTAAAAATTCATATTATAAATTCACACCAAACTTATATAAAATTTTCAAATATTTACAATTTTAAATATATTGTTTTTACAAAGTTTACAATATTAATTTAAGATTTATATATTAATTTTAAAAACATGGTAAAAATAAAATTAAAAATCTTTTTGGCTTTTTATCCCACTTTAATCAATCAAATATTATCAAAAATATGCGCCCCTCTTTTCGGTAAAGTAATTTCGGTTCCAAGACCTAATTTAACTCATGACGAATTTTTGAAATATTTTGGGTTGATTGATTAAAGATATTTATACCTTAAGAATAAACGTTAAATTTCGCAGTGATGTAATAAATTTTTGAATGATATCAATAATTTCGGTCGCCAAACCTAATTTTATTCAATACCAATTTAATACTTTATAGCGAACAAATTAGCGTTTATTATCAAAAGGTTAAAAAAAAAAAAAAAATAAAGACTGTACAGACTTACCTGTGAAATAGATTTCTTAGTTATATGATCTATCCCATTCATAAGATAGTTGGTTTAATTGGTTTTCCATGGCTACATAGGCGTAACCTCGAGCATTCAGTGTTTTTTCTTCTAAACATACGAACGGTCCGTCTCTGCATAAAGTAACAAATTCGGTATTTGAATAGGTTTGATTATTTGAACATTTACCTCCTTGTGACCATTTTCCGCATTTGTGACATCTTTCTAGGTATCGTGCTCTTCTTTTCGCTGCGGATTTTGATTTTCCTTTACCAAATTGTAACTTATTATCTTCGCATCTGGATTCTTTTCTAACTCCGTCCAATCTTTCTCTGATTACTGATACTATTTCACTCGGAAGTGTGTCATTATTACGTTTAGTGATCAAAGCGTGTAGCATTAGACCATGGTTTAGTTCACAGGCAGTCTTCATTTCCTAAAAAAAATAAAAATTCAGAATGGGGGGAGAAGACTAGTTCTTTAGGGTCTGCTAGGGAAAGACCATTCGGGTTCCATTTTCGAGAACTACACGAAAACAGACAATCTAACTCTAACAGAAATACATATTATCCTTTAAAGACTTGATTCTCCCCACACTTAGTTAGCTGTGGTGTCGAAATTGTGATTAACTTCGTTGTCGACTTCCATCGGACTATCTATGTAGTGTTTAACTCTGTGACCATTAACTTTAAATTCAATCCCATTTGAATTTATTAATTCTATCGTTCCGTATGGAAAAACTCTTTTAACTATGAATGGTCCAGACCATCTTGATTTCAATTTTCCAGGAAATAGCTTGAATCGTGAATTGAAAAGAAGAACTCTGTCTCCTTCCTTAAATTCTTTTGAACTTCTGATTCTTTTATCATGCCATTTCTTCGTTCTTTCTTTATAGATTAACGAATTATCGTATGCTTCATGTCTTAATTCTTCTAATTCGTTTAGTTGACTTAATCGTAGACGTCCGGCTTCATGTAAATCAAGATTACATGTCTTCAAAGCCCAAAATGCTTTGTGTTCAATTTCTACTGGAAGATGACATGCTTTTCCATAAACAAGTCTAAAAGGTGTGGTTCCAATTGGAGTTTTGTAGGCTGTTCTAAAAGCCCAGAGTGCATCCTCCAATTTAATGGACCATTCCTTCAGATTTGATCCTACGGTTTTCTCTAGAATACGTTTTAAAGCTCGGTTGGTATTTTCAACTTGTCCACTTGTTTGTGGATGATATGCGGTGGAGATTTTATGAGTTACTCCAAATCATTTAAGAACTTTCTCAAGTTGATTATTACAAAAATGAGTACCCCGATCACTTATTAAAGCTTTCGGTGTTCCAAACCTTGCAAAAAGACGTTTTAAAAAGTTGACTACAACTCGTGCATCGTTAGTTGGGAGAGCTTGTGCTTCCGCCCATTTAGATACATAATCAATGGCTACGAGTATATATAGATTATTATGAGATTTTGGAAATGGACCCATAAAGTCAATACCCCAAATGTCAAATACTTCACATACTTGGATGACATTTTGTGGCATTTCATCACGTTGACTTATTTTTCCGGCCCTTTGACAAGCATCACAGGATTTGCAAAGAAGGTGTGCGTCTTTGTAAATTGTAGGCCAATAGAATCCAGCATCATAAACTTTTCTTGCTGTTAGTTGAGGCCCATAATGCCCTCCTGTTGGTCCTGTGTGACAATGGTTTAATATTTTACTAGCTTCATCTCCAAATACACATCGGCGTATTATTCCATCGGGACAACTTTTAAACAGATGTGGATCTTCCCAAAAATAGTGTTTTATATCACTGAAGAATTTCTTTCGTCTTTAGTACGATAATCCTTTTTCAAGGAATCCACAAACTAAGTAGTTTGCATAGTCTGCAAACCATGGAATTTCTTTATAATCTATCTTCAATAGATATTCATCAGGAAAGTTGTCTTGTATGGCCGATTCATTTAGAACTTCTAATTCGGGATTTTCAAGACGAGAAAGATGATCAGCGGCTAGATTTTCTGCTCCTCTTTTATCTCGGATTTCAATATCAAACTCTTGTAAGAGTAAGATCCAACGGATTAATCTTGGTTTAGCATCTTGTTTTGAAAATAGGTATCTAAGAGCAGAATGGTCGGTATAGACCACCGTTTTTGCTAGAACGAGATATGATCGAAATTTGTCAAAAGCAAAGACAATAGCAAGGAGTTCTTTTTCAGTAGTTGTATAGTTCGTTTGTGCTCCTTGTAACGTCTTACTAGCATAATATATAGGTTGAAATCATTTTTCAATCCTTTGTCCTAAAACGGCTCCCATTGCAAAATCACTTGCATCGCACATTAGTTCAAATGGTAGATTCCAATTTGGTGTTATCATGATCGGCGCATTAGTTAGTTTATCTTTAAGAATATTAAAAGATTTGATACACTCATCTGAAAAGATGAATGGAGCATCCTTTTCTAGGAGTTTATTCATAGGAGTGGCAATTTTAGAAAAATCTTTTATGAAACGTCAGTAAAAACCGGCATGCCCTAGAAAACTCCTAACTCCTCTAACATTGGTGGGATGTGGAAGTTTAGCAATTACATCTACTTTAGCTCTATCCACTTCAATTCCTTCTTTTGAAATTTTATGACCAAGAACGATGCCTTCTTTAACCATGAAATGGCATTTCTCCCAATTAAGTACTAGATTTAATTGTTCGCATCTAATAAGCATTCGTTCCAGATTAACTAGACATGATTCAAATGTATCACCGAAGACTGAAAAGTCATCCATGAAAACTTCCATGCATTCTTCTATCATGTCGTGAAAAATCGCCATCATACACCTTTGAAAGGTTGCAGGGGCGTTGCAAAGTCCAAATGGCATGCGTTTGTAAGCAAAAGTACCGTAAGGGCACGTGAATGTGGTTTTCTCTTGATCTTCGGGTGCTATTGGAATTTGAAAATATCCGGAAAATCCATCTAGAAAACTATAGTAACTATTTTCGGCTAATCTTTCCAACATTTGATCTATGAAAGGTAAGGGAAAGTGATCTTTTCTGGTGGCGTCATTTAATTTTCTATAATCAATACATACACGCCATCCTGTTACAGTTCTAGTAGGAATAAGCTCATTTTTTTCATTTGTAATGATAGTCATGCCACCCTTCTTAGGCACGCATTGAACTGGGCTTACCCATGGACTATCAGAGATTGGATAAATTAGACCTGCATCTAGCAGTTTAATAATCTCTTTCTTAACTACATCTTGCATATTAGGATTTAGTCTTCGTTGGCGTTGCACATACGTTTTATGACCTTCTTCCATAAGGATTTTATGTGTGCAATACGAAGGACTTATTCCTTTAATATCATGAATCTTCCATGCAATGGCTGGTTTATGAGCTTTCAACACAGAAATGAGTTGTGATTTCTCATTTTCAGTAAGAGAAGACGATATTATTACAGGTAATTCAGATTCACCATGTAAATAAGCGTATTCCAAATGGTTTGGAAGTAGCTTTAACTCTAATTTCGGAGGTTCTTCTATCGATGATTTGTATCGATATCTGTCTTCTTCTTTTAGCATTTGAATTTCTTCTGTTGTTGGTTCATATCCATTAGCTATAAGTGTAGCTAACATTTCAGCTTCATCAATTGGTTCATTACCTTCTCCTAAAGAACATTCTTCTGTTCCTTGTAATTCTGGAAATTCTTCTAATAATTCTGCATGTGCATCTATAGTTTGAATATAATAACATGTATCATCTGCAGATTGTGGTTGTTGCATTGCTCTATCAACTGAAAAGGTAACACTCTCATCCTCTATACTTAGGGTCAATTTCTTACCAAACACGTCTATCATTGCTTTAGCCGTGTTTAAGAATGGTCTTCCTAATATGAGAGGAACTTGAGAATCTTCTTCCATGTCCAGAACAACAAAATCTACTGGAAATACTAAAGTACCAACTTTAACTAGCATGTTCTCCATTATCCCTCTAGGATATTTTATTGATCTATCGGCTAGTTGTATGCTTATTCTGGTTGGTTTCAATTCTCCAAGGTCTAGTTTAGTGTATAGTGAATACGGCATTAGATTTTTACTAGCACCTAAGTCTGCCAATGCTTCTATTGAACTAAGACTACCCAGAAAACATGGAATTGTGAAACTTCCTGGATCAGATAATTTTTCTGGTATCTTATTCAACAGCACTGCTGAACAATTAGCATTCATGGTAACAGCCGAGAGTTCTTCCATTTTCTTTCTATTTGAGATTAGATCTTTCAAGAATTTAGCATATCTAGGCATTCCTGAAATCACATCAATGAAAGGAAGATTTACATTTATCTGTTTAAACATATCCAAGAATTTGGATTGCTCGGCTTCAAGTTTCTCTTTCTTCATTTTACTCGGGTAAGGAAGTGGTGGTTGGTATGGTTTAACATAAGGTTTAGCCTTAACTGTGTTATCTTCATTAACCTTTTCAACTACCGGTTCTTTTTCCTTATCTTGATTAGGTTGGGGTTCTTGTGGAGTAGGAATAGCTTCATCAGAAGTTACAGGTATTTCAGGTGGTTTAAGTGTTGTACCACTTCTTGTGGTAATGGCTTTAGCTGTTTCATTCCGGGGGTTAGCATTTGTATCACTAGGTAGACTTCCCGGTTTTCTTTCACCTATTAACCTTGCTAGGTTACTTACTTCTTGTTCCAGATTTTGAATAGAAGCTTGTTGATTTCTAAATGCTTGAGTATTTTGTTCATTAGTTTGTTTCTGAGATGTGAAAAACTGCGTTTGAGTTTCAACTAGCTTCGTCATCATATCTTCTAAATTCGGCTTTTTATCATCGGTTTGTTGTGGTGGTTTGTTTTGAAAATTAGGTCTTTGCTGATTGTAATTATTATTGGATACTTGTTGATTGCTAGGACCTTGTTGGTTGTTGTATGGAATATTTCGGTTATAGTTCTGGTTTTGATTGTAAATTGGTCTTAGCGGTTGATAATTATTCTGATAATTATTTCCAAGTCTTTGGTTTATGTATGAAATATTCTCTCTTTGTTCCATTGTTAATTCAATACTGAGACAATCTTTTGTCAAATGTGGTCCTCCACACTGCTCACAACTAATTCGTATTGAGTGAATATCTTTAGTCATCTTTTCCATTCGTCTCTCGACAGCATCTATCTTTGCGAAAATGGAATCTAAGTCATGGCTAGAATCGGCTCTAGCTGCTTTAGATGATCTAACGATATCTTTTTATTGGTGCCACTCATGTGAGTGGGAAGCAGTGTTATCAATAATTTTGTAAGCATCAGTTTCGGTTTTCTTCATAATAGAACCACCAGCTGCTATATCTATGTCTTTCCTTGTAGTGATGTCGCATCCTTGGTAGAATATTTGTACTATTTGACAGGTGTCTAAACCATGTTGCGGACATCCTCTCAACAACTTTCCAAATCTTGTCCACGCCTCATATAGAGTTTCATTTGGTTTCTGTGTGAACGTAACAATTTTTCCTTGAAGTCTTACGGCTTTAGATGCAGGAAAGAATTGTTTAAGAAATTTTTCAACTAAAACATCCCATGTATCAATCGCCCCTTCAGGTAACGATTTCAACCAATCTTTGGCTTCTCCCTTTAAAGTCCAGGGAAATAACATGAGATATATCTGTTCATCCTCCACTTCTCGGATTTTAAATAGTGTGCAGATCCTATTAAAGGTACGTAAATGTTCATTTGGATCTTCCTTCGGCGCACCACTAAATTGGCATTGATTAGTCACCATGTGTAGAATTTGTCCTTTGATTTCATAATCTGGCGCATTAATGTCTGGATGAGTAATTGCGTGACCTTGGCCAGTGCGTTTAGCTCTCATTCGGTCTTCCATACTTAATGGTTCCAGATTCTCCATAATTGAATTTGTTGAATCGGAATCACTAGAGGATTATGATTTAATGGTTCGTTCCTCAACAATCTCTGTTTGAATGATTGGTGGTTCCGGAGGAAAGTTTAGTGGTTCAGGATATATGAATCGTCCCTGAATATTCTCCGGATTCTCAATTGTGAGGTCGGGTTCAAAAAATGGATTATCGGAAATTTGAACTGGAGTACTTGGTCGACTGGATGACGATTCTAAAGAAAAATCAACGGCGGTAATATTTGCTAAATGTCTTGATCTAGTTACAGGTGGTGAACGTACAAAAGGTGGTGAACGTCTTGCTCGGTGCATTCACTGAATATCCTATTAGTTTTTAAAAGGAAAGAAAAATTATAATAAGTTATCCAATCAATTGACTTTTCTGATTTTGCCCACGTTTCGAAAAGCCAAAAGATGCAGCAGAGGGGCAGGATTCGTTTGGTCTCAATATAATTGAGGACTGTTTGGCTCCAATAACCCGGTCCACGTACAAATCCAACTATTACTACGAACCAGAAAATTTTGATGTCTATCAATTTAACCACTTAAAATAAATTTTCGTAATTTTAAGAAAATTAGATAAGAAGTAGAATAAAAATCTATGTCCTAAAACTAGAATAGCGAGAAATAAGAAAGAAAAAGAGCGTGTCGGAAAAAGGTCGAAAAAGAAAAATGGTTGAAAAATAAAAGGTGACGGAAAAATAAAAGAAACTTATAACACTTAAAAACACTTGACTAACCTAACCTTATTACTACACCTAACTTAAAATTATAATCGCAAATTGAGATTACTAATTGGAATGATAATTGATACATAGGAAAAAGTCGTCTAAAAATATTAAAGCTTACAGGAAAAACTAAATCCCAAATGGAAATAACTTAAAAAGAAACTAAAACTTAAAAAGGTGTCGCAAAATTCTAAAGCACCTAAATCTTAGTCTAAAGAAAAAGCACTTAAGGAATTCTACGGCAAAGCCTAAAAATCTAGAAGTAAAAATAACTATGGCAAAAACTAAGTTTAAAACTAAATATGAGCTAAATATTACGCTAAAACGATTAAAAAGGGACAAAATATAAAAATATACAAAAAGTTGTAAAAAGTTACAAATTTTTATAAAAATATTATTTTTATATTATTTTATCAAAGCATTAATTTTTATATATTAAAACTAATTATAATTAATTATACTAATTAAATTAAAACTTAAACTAAATTATAATAATAATTAAACTAATTAGGGTTAAAATAATAATAATAATTAATTACTCCTAATTAAATACAGATTAGGGTTTCTGTCAGTGTCAGAGTGGCTCCGCGAGTTGCGGTAGTCGAGGCAGCAAACTCCGCGAGTCGCGGGGTTCCAGAATTCAACTCAGTTACAGTTTTTAATTCGACGTGTTTTTTTTATTTTATGTTTTATGTTTTAAATAAAAACAAAATACTTAAATAAAACTTATATAAAAATAAAGAAACTTTATAAAACTTAAATATTTAACAAAATCTTAAAAATACTTATATTTTTGTTTTCTTTTTATATTTTCGAATATTTAAAACGTATTTTTATAAAAACGAATTTTAATAAAAGTAAACTAAATTTTTTTTTTTTTATATTAGCGTTGCGCTTCTGGCGTTTAAGAGTTCCCCGGCAGCGGCGCCAAAAATACTTGATAGTTATGCGAGGTGTATATAAAATAGCTATTATATTTTAGCAGAAAATACTATTAAATACGATATAATTTTACACAAGATATTTATTTATTTATAGAATGGATATACTTAAACCTTGCTACAACACTTATAGGCAGTGTACCTAATCATACAGTAGTGTAGTTTTTAGTAAGTCCGGTTCGTTCCACAGGGAAAATCTTTAAACAAAGCTTAACGCTATATTAGTTTACTTTTATAGAAATTCAAATATATATATAAGTAATATTATTATTATAAAGGGGGGTTTTTACCGTTTAATGACCGGTTTGTCGATTTTAAAACTTTAGTCGCAGTTAAAACCAAATGTAAAATATTAAAAATAAATACAAGACTTAAATTAAAGCGTAACGTAAATAACGATAATGAAATTGCGAATAATAAAAGTGCGATAAAATAAACTTGCGATAATTAAAAAGTACGATAATTAAAAGTGCAATTAAATACAATAACAATAAAAATGCGATAATTAGAAGTGCAATTAAATATAAAATAAAGGAAATTAAATATGAAATAAAAGAATTATGCTTATTTAAACTTCCGTAATCATGATGTTTGACGTGTTGATTTTAGTTTTATGCCCATGGGTTAATTGTCCTTTGTCCTGGATTATTTAATATGTCCGTCTGGTTTTTGTCCATAACAGTCCATCAGTCATAAATATAAAGTGCGAGTGTCCTCGTCAAATTATCCTTATACCCGAAGTTAAATATTCCAACTAATTGGGGACTTAAACTGTAACAAGATTTTAATACTTTATTTAATAATTACACCAGGATGTCGACTGAGTGTAACCCAAGGTTTTAATATTTTGTTATCAATTATACCAAGTGTCCTTGTACATAATTTCACCCCTGTTTTAATTATTCTAGTGGCTATTAATCCATTCCCGTGTCCGGTTAAATGAACGATTATTCGTACATATAAATACCCCGCCCATCGTGTCCGATCGAGTGTATATGGTAATTTATAGGGACGCCCAATTGTAAATCTTTAGTTAAACAAATATAAAGCCCATTAATAGCCCATAGTCTAATTTCCACAAGTGTCGTTCTTTTGTCCAAACCCCAATTATGGTACAAAGCCCAATTACCCAATTTTAGTAATTAGCCCAACATCATGATTACTTCGGATTAAATAAGCATAATAATAACTTAGCTACGAGACATTAAATTAAAAAGGTTGAACATAACTTACAATGATTAAAAATAGCGTAGCGTTAGACGGACAGAATTTTGACTTACACCCTTACAATATTCGCTAACATACCCTTATTATTAGGATTAAAATTAAAATTAAAATTAAAATTAAAATTAAAATATAAATATAAATATTTACGTATAGATATAGAGAGGATGGATATATATGTTGGTTTTTGTGATCAGAATTCGTTTGCTTTTATAGGGAGTTTCAGAATTTGGGGCTCCGCGACTCGCGGCCCTTTTTGCCTTCAAACTCCGTGAGTCGCGGAGTTTGTAAATACAGCTCACTCCATTTTGGCTCTTTGTTTACCGACGGTTTATTATATAAATATAATATATATATAATTTATATAATTAATTATATATTATATTATATTTATATATATAGTTAACTTGTAATTTTTAGTCCGTTGCGTCGAGCGTTGAGAGTTGACTCTGGTCCCGGTTCCGGATTTTTGAATGTCCTTGCGTACAATTTAATATCTTGTACTTTGCGTTTTGAATCTTGTACTCTTGTAATTTCGAGACGTTTCTTATCAATAATTGGAACCTCTTTGATTGTCTTTTGTACTTTTGAGCTTTTTGGTCGTTTGCGTCTTCAATTCGTCGAATCTGTCTTTTGTCTTCACCTTTTATTATTTAAACGAATATCACTTGTAAATAGAACAATTGCAACTAAAAGCTTGTCTTTCTTGAGGAATAATGCTATGAAATATATGTTCGTTTTTAGCATTATCAGGTGTTAGAAGTATTGAGGAAGGAAGAATTGTACGCTAAGTTTTCAAAGTGTGCATTTTGGTTGGAAGAAGTTCAATTCCTCGGTCACATAGTGAACAAAGAAGGTATTAAGGTGGATCCGGCAAAGATAGAAACTGTTGAAAAGTGGGAAACCCCGAAAACTCCGAAACACATATGCCAGTTTTTAGGACTAGCTGGTTACTACAGAAGGTTCATCCAAGACTTTTCCAGAATAGCAAAATCCTTGACTGCATTAAAGCATAAAGGGAAGAAATCTGAATGGAATGATGAACAAGAGAAAGCGTTTCAGTTATTGAAGAAAAAGCTAACTACGGCACCTATATTGTCATTGCCTGAAGGGAATGATGATTTTGTGATTTATTGTGACGCATCAAAGCAAGGTCTCGGTTGTGTATTAATGCAACGAACGAAGGTGATTGCTTATGCGTCTAGACAATTGAAGATTCACGAACAAAATTATACGACGCATGATTTGGAATTAGGGGCGGTTGTTTTTGCATTAAAGACTTGGAGGCACTACTTATATGGGGTCAAAAGTATTATATATACCGACCACAAAAGTCTTCAACACATATTTAATCAGAAACAACTGAATATGAGGCAACGTAGGTGGATTGAATTGTTGAATGATTATGACTTTGAGATTCGTTACCACCCAGGGAAGGCAAATGTGGTAGCCGATGCCTTGAGCAGGAAGGACAGAGAACCCATTCGAGTAAAATCTATGAATATAATGATTCATAATAACCTTACTACTCAAATAAAGGAGGCGCAACAAGGAGTTTTAAAAGAGGGAAATTTAAAGGATGAAATACCCAAAGGATCGGAGAAGGATCTTAATATTCGGGAAGACGGAACCCGGTATAGGGCTGAAAGGATTTGGGTACCAAAATTTAGAGATATGAGAGAAATGGTACTTAGAGAAGCTCATAAAACCAGATACTCAATACATCCTGGAACGGGGAAGATGTACAAGGATCTCAAGAAACATTTTTGGTGACCTGGTATGAAAGCCAATGTTGCTAAATACGTAGGAGAATGTTTGACGTGTTCTAAGGTCAAAGCTGAGCATCAGAAATCATCAGGTCTACTTCAACAACCCGAAATCCCGGAATGGAAATGGGAAAACATTACCATGGATTTCATCACTAAATTGCCAAGGACTGCAAGTGGTTTTGATACTATTTGGGTAATAGTTGATCATCTCACCAAATCAGCACACTTCCTGTAGTGACCCGAACTTTTCCATGTTTATATATATTAATTGAGATTGATGTTTACATGATTAAATGTTTCCAACATGTTAAGCAATCAAACTTGTTAAGACTTGATTAATTGAAATAGGTTTCATATAGACAATTGACCACCCAAGTTGACCGGTGATTCACGAACGTTAAAACTTGTAAAAAACTATATGATGACATATATATGGTTATATATATAGTTAACATGATATTATGATAAGTAAACATATCATTAATTATATTAACAATGAACTACATATGTAAAAACAAGACTACTAACTTAATGATTTTGAAACGAGACATATATGTAACGTTTATCGTTGTAACGACATTTAATGTATATATATCATATTAAGAGATATTCGTACATCATAATATCATGATAATATAATAATTTAAAATATCTTTTGTTATTATAAACATTGGGTTAACAACATTTAACAAGATCGTTAACCTAAAGGTTTCAAAACAACACTTACATGTAACGACTAACGATGACTTAACGACTCAGTTAAAATGTATATACATGTAGTGTTTTAATATGTATTTATACACTTTTGAAAGACTTCAATACACTTATCAAAATACTTCTACTTAACAAAAATGCTTACAATTACATTCTCGTTCAGTTTCATCAACAATTCTACTCGTATGCACCCGTATTCGTACTCGTACAATACACAGCTTTTAGATGTATGTACTATTGGTATATACACTCCAATGATCAGCTCTTAGCAGCCCATGTGAGTCACCTAACACATGTGGGAACCATCATTTGGCAACTAGCATGAAATATCTCATAAGATTACAAAAATATGAGTAATCATTCATGACTTATTTACATGAAAACAAAATTACATATCCTTTATATCTAATCCATACACCAACGACCAAAAACACCTACAAACACTTTCATTCTTCAATTTTCTTCATCTAATTGAACTCTCTCAAGTTCTATCTTCAAGTTCTAAGTGTTCTTCATAAATTCCAAAAGTTCTAGTTTCATAAAATCAAGAATACTTTCAAGTTTGCTAGCTCACTTCCAATCTTGTAAGGTGATCATCCAACCTCAAGAAATCTTTGTTTCTTACAGTAGGTTATCATTCTAATACAAGGTAATAATCATATTCAAACTTTGGTTCAATTTCTATAACTATAACAATCTTATTTCAAGTGATGATCTTACTTGAACTTGTTTTCGTGTCATGATTTTGCTTCAAGAACTTTGAGCCATCCAAGGATCCATTGAAGCTAGATCCATTTTTCTCTTTTCCAGTAGGTTCATCCAAGGAACTTAAGGTAGTAATGATGTTCATAACATCATTCGATTCATACATATAAAGCTATCTTATTCGAAGGTTTAAACTTGTAATCACTAGAACATAGTTTAGTTAATTCTAAACTTGTTCGCAAACAAAAGTTAATCCTTCTAACTTGACTTTTAAAATCAACTAAACACATGTTCTATATCTATGTGATATGCTAACTTAATGATTTAAAACCTGGAAACACGAAAAACACCGTAAAACCGGATTTACGCCGTCGTAGTAACACCGCGGGCTGTTTTGGGTTAGTTAATTAAAAACTATGATAAACTTTGATTTAAAAGTTGTTATTCTGAGAAAATGATTTTTATTATGAACATGAAACTATATCCAAAAATTATGGTTAAACTCAAAGTGGAAGTATGTTTTCTAAAATGGTCATCTAGACGTCGTTCTTTAGACTGAAATGACTACCTTTACAAAAACGACTTGTAACTTATTTTTCCGACTAGAAACCTATACTTTTTTTGTTTAGATTCACAAAATAGAGTTCAATATGAAACCATAGCAATTTGATTCACTCAAAACGGATTTAAAATGAAGAAGTTATGGGTAAAACAAGATTGGATAATTTTTCTCATTTTAGCTACGTGAAAATTGGTAACAAATCTATTCCAACCATAACTTAATCAACTTGTATTATATATTATGTAATCTTGAGATACCATAGACACGTATACAATGTTTCGACCTATCATGTCGACACATCTATATATATTTTGGAACAACCATAGACACTCTATATGTGAATGTTGGAGTTAGCTATACAGGGTTGAGGTTGATTCCAAAATATATATAGTTTGAGTTGTGATCAATACTGAGATACGTATACACTGGGTCGTGGATTGATTCAAGATAATATTTATCGATTTATTTCTGTACATCTAACTGTGGACAACTAGTTGTAGGTTACTAACGAGGACAGCTGACTTAATAAACTTAAAACATCAAAATATATTAAAAGTGTTGTAAATATATTTTGAACATACTTTGATATATATGTATATATTGTTATAGGTTCGTGAATCAACCAGTGGCCAAGTCTTACTTCCCGACGAAGTAAAAATCTGTGAAAGTGAGTTATAGTCCCACTTTTAAAATCTAATATTTTTGGGATGAGAATACATGCAGGTTTTATAAATGATTTACAAAATAGACACAAGTACGTGAAACTACATTCTATGGTTGAATTATCGAAATCGAATATGCCCCTTTTTATTAAGTCTGGTAATCTAAGAATTAGGGAACAGACACCCTAATTGACGCGAATCCTAAAGATAGATCTATTGGGCCTAACAAACCCCATCCAAAGTACCGGATGCTTTAGTACTTCGAAATTTATATCATATCCGAAGGGTGTCCCGGAATGATGGGGATATTCTTATATATGCATCTTGTTATTGTCGGTTACCAGGTGTTCACCATATGAATGATTTTTATCTCTATGTATGGGATGTGTATTGAAATATGAAATCTTGTGGTCTATTGTTACGATTTGATATATATAGGTTAAACCTATAACTCACCAACATTTTTGTTGACGTTTTAAGCATGTTTATTCTCAGGTGATTATTAAGAGCTTCCGCTGTCGCATACTTAAATAAGGACAAGATTTGGAGTCCATGCTTGTATGATATTGTGTAAAAACTGCATTCAAGAAACTTATTTTGTTGTAACATATTTGTATTGTAAACCATTATGTAATGGTCGTGTGTAAACAGGATATTTTAGATTATCATTATTTGATAATCTACGTAAAGCTTTTTAAACCTTTATTGATGAAATAAAGGTTATGGTTTGTTTAAAAATGAATGCAGTCTTTGAAAAACGTCTCATATAGAGGTCAAAACCTCGCAACGAAATCAATTAATATGGAACGTTTTTAATCAATAAGAACGGGACATTTCAGTTGGTATCAGAGCGTTGGTCTTAGAGAACCAGAAAATTTGCATTAGTGTGTCTTATCGAGTTTGTTAGGATGCATTAGTGAGTCTGGACTTCGACCGTGTTTTCTTTAAAAATGATTGCTTAACATTTTTGTTGGAAACTATATATTTTTAACATATGAATATTATGTGATATATTAATCTCTTAACGTGTTTGATATTATGTGATAGATGTCTACCTCTAGAACAAGTCCCATTGACTCACCTAATAATAATGAAGAGTCAAATGTAAATTGGAATGATTTGTGGACTGATTCACAAGTTCCCGAAGAGGAACCGGAAGAAGAGTCGGAACCGGAAGAAGAATCGGAACCGGAAGAAGAATCGGAACCAGATGAAGAAATAGAACCGGTGGGGGAAATAATAAAACGGTTAAGTAAAAGAAAATCCTCAACCAACCGACCAAAGTTAATTATGGTCAATGGTGTTTCCGCCAAGGAAGCAAAATATTGGGAGGATTACCAATTCTCCGATGAATCGGATTCCGATGAGAATTCCGATGATGTTATAGAAATTACCCCAACTGAATTTAAAAAGGCAAAAGAAAATAATAAGGGAAAGGGAATAAAAATAGAGAAATCTAATTCCAACCCCGATGAACTTTATATGTATCGTCAACCCCCGAAGTCCTTAAGTTGTAACAATGACCCGGGAACCTCTAAACCACCAGGTTTTTCTAAACCAATGTGGACAACGACGGCTCGTATTAGGGGAACATCATATATCCCTAGAAACTTGGCAAAACGAACCAAAACCGAAGAAGAAGAAACGAGCGAGTCGGAATAAGATAGTTGTATTCGTGTGGTGTAATATATGGAATATAGTGTTCTTATGCTTTATGATATATGTAAAAATTGCTTGTATTAATAAGTATTTTTTTTATGAATCTAACTCTTGTCTATTTTACAGTTTAAAAACACAAAATGGATAGACAACCCAATATTTTAAGAGACCTACCCGGAGACATGATTGATGAAATCTTGTCTAGAGTCGGCCAGAATTCTTCGGCACAACTATTTAAGGCGAGATCAGTTTGTAAGACATTCGAAGAACGTTCCAAGAATGTCTTGGTTTATAAGAGACTTTCGTTTGAAAGATGGGGGATATCACATTGGGAAACCCATAAGTTACGATGTGTTTACTTTGACGCATATATTGCGGGGAACCCAAATGCTATTTTACGCAACGGGTTAAGAAATTATTTTGACTCAATATATCCGAATATTGGACTTCGTGATTTAGAAAAAGCGGCTAACATGCAACATAAAGAAGCATGTTATGCTTACGGATTAGTAATGTTCGCTTCTCACCAAAGTGAGAACAAGAACATCGGGCTACAACTATTAAACAAAACGTTTCCACAAGTGACGGAGTCGGTAATTGGGGTAAGAAATGAGGTTTTTAGATTATTACGGGACTGTTGGACATTACGTAACCCTCGTCCCTTTGATGACGTTACAACACGCTGTCTTATCAACGGCCATAACGGTTATGTTGCACAAGACCAAGGATGGGAAGTAGTCCTAGTAAAACCAGAATGCATGACTTGTTTCTGGACGTATGAATTACGTGTCTTTATTGCCTTTGCTGAACGACTTGTGTACTAGCTAGAATTGTCTTCACAACTATCTTGTATCAAAGTTATTGTGTGCTATATCTCATGCTTTATGTAAAATAAGCGGTATTGTAAGTTTGTAAAATATTGTATAAAAGTTTGAACGCGAAATATTATTATAATCAGTTTTTCATATAGAATTGTAGTAGTTGAATTGTATATTAGCTACTAAGTATGAACTTAACGGGTAGGTACTACCCGAATTTAAACTTATAAAACGCTAATATGAAGAAAAAGCTTTTATAAATGAGTTCATATTATGCTACGAAATACTATTAACTACTCTTAATATTCTGTATGATTAACTTGTTCCATTTAACTATTTTGAAGGAAATGGCACCGACTACTCGACACACCGTGAATATGAATGAAGAGGAATTCCGTACTTTTCTAGCTTCAAACATAGCCGCAGTACAGGCTGCGCTACATACCAACAATAACCTTGGATCTAGCAGTACAGGAAATCGTGTAGGATGCACCTACAAAGAATTCACTGCCTGCAAACCTTTGGAATTTGATGGAACCGAAGGACCGATCGGATTGAAACGGTGGACCGAGAAGGTTGAATCGGTGTTTGCCATAAGTAAGTGTACTGAAGAGGACAAAGTGAAGTACGCTACGCATACCTTCACAGGTTCTGCGTTAACATGGTGGAATACCTATCTAGAGCAAGTGGGACAAGATGATGCGTACGCACTACCGTGGTCAGCATTCAAGCACTTGATGAACGAGAAGTACCGTCCCAGAACCGAGGTCAATAAGCTCAAGACAGAACTTAGAGGGTTACGAACCCAAGGATTTGATATTACCACGTACGAAAGACGATTCACAGAATTGTGCCTATTGTGTCCGGGAGCATTCGAAGATGAGGAAGAGAAGATCGACGCGTTTGTGAAAGGATTACCGGAAAGAATCCAAGAAGATATAAGTTCACACGAGCCCGCCTCCATACAACAGGCATGTAGAATGGCTCACAAACTAGTGAACCAGATTGAAGAAAGAATTAAAGAACAGACTGCTGAAGAGGCCAATGTGAAGCAAGTCAAAAGAAAGTGGGAGGAAAACGGTGATAAGAATCACCAATACAACAACAACAGCAATTACAACAATAATCGCAACAATTATCCCAACAATCGCAACATCAATCGCAACTACAACAAACGGCCCAACAACAACAACAACAGCAACTACAACAATCATCCCAACAACAATAATAACCGCAACAACAACAACAATCAGAAGCAACTATGCCAAAGGTGTGAAAAGAATCACTCGGGGTTCTGCACCAAATTTTGCAACAAGTGTAAAAGAAATGGTCATAGCGCGGCGAAGTGTGAGGTCTACGGACCAGGGGTTAATAGAACGAAAGGAACAAATGGTGTCGGAACGAGTAATGGCGGAGCAAGTAGTGTCGGAGCAAGTTATGCCAATGTAGTTTGTTATAAATGTGGAAAACCAGGCCACATTATTAGAAATTGCCCGAACCAGGAGAACACGAATGGACAAGGCCGTGGAAGAGTTTTCAATATTAATGCGGTAGAGGCACAGGAAGACCCGGAGCTTGTTACGGGTACGTTTCTTATTGACAATAAATCTGCTTACGTTTTATTTGATTCGGGTGCGGATAGAAGCTATATGAGTAGAGATTTTTGTGCTAAATTAAGTTGTCCATTGACGCCTTTGGATAGTAAATTTTTACTCGAATTAGCAAATGGTAAATTAATTTCAGCAGATAATATATGTCGGAATCGAGAAATTAAACTGGTTAGCGAAACATTTAAGATTGATTTGATACCAGTAGAGTTAGGGAGTTTTGATGTGATAATCGGTATGGACTGGTTGAAAGAAGTGAAAGCGGAGATCGTTTGTTACAAAAATGCAATTCGCATTATACGAGAAAAAGGAAAACCCTTAATGGTGTACGGAGAAAAGGGCAACACGAAGCTACATCTTATTAGTAATTTGAAGGCACAAAAACTAATAAGAAAAGGTTGCTATGCTGTTCTAGCACACGTCGAGAAAGTACAAACTGAAGAAAAGAGCATCAATGATGTTCCCATTGCAAAAGAATTTCCCGATGTATTTCCGAAAGAATTACCGGGATTACCCCCACATCGATCCGTTGAATTTCAAATAGATCTTGTACCAGGAGCTGCACCAATAGCTCGTGCTCCTTACAGACTCGCACCCAGCGAGATGAAAGAACTGCAAAGCCAATTACAAGAACTTTTAGAGCGTGGTTTCATTCGACCAAGCACATCACCGTGGGGAGCTCCTGTTTTGTTTGTCAAGAAGAAAGATGGTACATTCAGGTTGTGTATCGACTACCGAGAGTTGAACAAACTTACCATCAAGAACCGCTACCCACTACCGAGAATCGACGACTTATTTGATCAACTACAAGGCTCGTCTGTTTATTCAAAGATTGACTTACGTTCCGGGTATCATCAAATGCGGGTGAAAGAAGATGATATTCCAAAGACTGCTTTCAGAACACGTTACGGTCATTACGAGTTTATGGTCATGCCGTTTGGTTTAACTAATGCACCAGCTGTGTTCATGGACCTTATGAACCGAGTGTGTGGACCATACCTTGACAAGTTTGTCATTGTTTTCATTGATGACATACTTATTTACTCAAAGAATGACCAAGAACACGGTGAACATTTGAGAAAGGTGTTAGAAGTATTGAGGAAGGAAGAATTGTACGCTAAGTTTTCAAAGTGTGCATTTTGGTTGGAAGAAGTTCAATTCCTCGGTCACATAGTGAACAAAGAAGGTATTAAGGTGGATCCGGCAAAGATAGAAACTGTTGAAAAGTGGGAAACCCCGAAAACTCCGAAACACATACGCCAGTTTTTAGGACTAGCTGGTTACTACAGAAGGTTCATCCAAGACTTTTCCAGAATAGCAAAACCCTTGACTGCATTAACGCATAAAGGGAAGAAATTTGAATGGAATGATGAACAAGAGAAAGCGTTTCAGTTATTGAAGAAAAAGCTAACTACGGCACCTATATTGTCATTGCCTGAAGGGAATGATGATTTTGTGATTTATTGTGACGCATCAAAGCAAGGTCTCGGTTGTGTATTAATGCAACGAATGAAGGTAATTGCTTATGCGTCTAGACAATTGAAGATTCACGAATAAAATTATACGACGCATGATTTGGAATTAGGCGCGGTTGTTTTTGCATTAAAGACTTGGAGGCACTACTTATATGGGGTCAAAAGTATTATATATACCGACCACAAAAGTCTTCAACACATATTTAATCAGAAACAACTGAATATGAGGCAGCGTAGGTGGATTGAATTATTGAATGATTACGATTTTGAGATTCGTTACCACCCGGGGAAGGCAAATGTGGTAGCCGATGCCTTGAGCAGGAAGGATAGAGAACCCATTCGAGTAAAATCTATGAATATAATGATTCATAATAACATTACTACTCAAATAAAGGAGGCGCAACAAGGAGTTTTAAAAGAGGGAAATTTAAAGGATGAAATACCCAAAGGATCGGAGAAGCATCTTAATATTCGGGAAGACGGAACCCGGTATAGGGCTGAAAGGATTTGGGTACCAAAATTTGGAGATATGAGAGAAATGGTACTTAGAGAAGCTCATAAAACCAGATACTCAATACATCCTGGAACGGGGAAGATGTACAAGGATCTCAAGAAACATTTTTGGTGGCCGGGTATGAAAGCCGATGTTGCTAAATACGTAGGAGAATGTTTGACGTGTTCTAAGGTCAAAGCTGAGCATCAGAAACCATCAGGTCTACTTCAACAACCCGAAATCCCGGAATGGAAATGGGAAAACATTACCATGGATTTCATCACTAAATTGCCAAGGACTGCAAGTGGTTTTGATACTATTTGGGTAATAGTTGATCGTCTCACCAAATCAGCACACTTCCTACCAATAAGAGAAGATGACAAGATGGAGAAGTTAGCACGACTGTATTTGAAGGAAGTCGTCTCCAGACATGGAATACCAATCTCTATTATCTCTGATAGGGATGGCAGATTTATTTCAAGATTCTGGCAGACATTACAGCAAGCATTAGGAACTCGTCTAGACATGAGTACTGCCTATCATCCACAAACTGATGGGCAGAGCGAAAGGACGATACAAACGCTTGAAGACATGCTACGAGCATGTGTTATTGATTTCGGAAACAGTTGGGATCGACATCTACCGTTAGCAGAATTTTCCTACAACAACAGCTACCATTCAAGCATTGAGATGGCGCCGTTTGAAGCACTTTATGGTAGAAAGTGCAGGTCTCCGATTTGTTGGAGTGAGGTGGGGGATAGACAGATTACGGGTCCGGAGATTATACAAGAAACTACCGAGAAGATCATCCAAATTCAACAACGGTTGAAAACCGCCCAAAGTCGACAAAAGAGCTACGCTGACATTAAAAGAAAAGATATAGAATTTGAAATTGGAGAGATGGTCATGCTTAAAGTTTCACCTTGGAAAGGCGTTGTTCGATTTGGTAAACGAGGGAAATTAAATCCAAGGTATATTGGACCATTCAAGATTATTGATCGTGTCGGACCAGTAGCTTACCGACTTGAGTTACCTCAACAACTCGCGGCTGTACATAACACTTTCCACGTCTCGAATTTGAAGAAATGTTTTGCTAAAGAAGATCTCACTATTCCGTTAGATGAAATCCAAATCAACGAAAAACTCCAATTCATCGAAGAACCCGTCGAAATAATGGATCGTGAGGTTAAAAGACTTAAGCAAAACAAGATACCAATTGTTAAGGTTCGATGGAATGCTCGTAGAGGACCCGAGTTCACCTGGGAGCGTGAAGATCAGATGAAGAAGAAATACCCGCATCTATTTCCAGAAGATTCGTCAACACCTTCAACAGCTTAAAATTTCGGGACGAAATTTATTTAACGGGTAGGTACTGTAGTGACCCGAACTTTTCCATGTTTATATATATTAATTGAGATTGATGTTTACATGATTAAATGTTTCCAACATGTTAAGCAATCAAACTTGTTAAGACTTGATTAATTGAAATAGGTTTCATATAGACAATTGACCACCCAAGTTGACCGGTGATTCACGAACGTTAAAACTTGTAAAAAACTATATGATGACATATATATGGTTATATATATAGTTAACATGATATTATGATAAGTAAACATATCATTAATTATATTAACAATGAACTACATATGTAAAAACAAGACTACTAACTTAATGATTTTGAAACGAGACATATATGTAACGTTTATCGTTGTAACGACATTTAATGTATATATATCATATTAAGAGATATTCGTACATCATAATATCATGATAATATAATAATTTAAAATATCTTTTGTTATTATAAACATTGGGTTAACAACATTTAACAAGATCGTTAACCTAAAGGTTTCAAAACAACACTTACATGTAACGACTAACGATGACTTAACGACTCAGTTAAAATGTATATACATGTAGTGTTTTAATATGTATTTATACACTTTTGAAAGACTTCAATACACTTATCAAAATACTTCTACTTAACAAAAATGCTTACAATTACATTCTCGTTCAGTTTCATCAACAATTCTACTCGTATGCACCCGTATTCGTACTCGTACAATACACAGCTTTTAGATGTATGTACTATTGGTATATACACTCCAATGATCAGCTCTTAGCAGCCCATGTGAGTCACCTAACACATGTGGGAACCATCATTTGGCAACTAGCATGAAATATCTCATAAGATTACAAAAATATGAGTAATCATTCATGACTTATTTACATGAAAACAAAATTACATATCCTTTATATCTAATCCATACACCAACGACCAAAAACACCTACAAACACTTTCATTCTTCAATTTTCTTCATCTAATTGAACTCTCTCAAGTTCTATCTTCAAGTTCTAAGTGTTCTTCATAAATTCCAAAAGTTCTAGTTTCATAAAATCAAGAATACTTTCAAGTTTGCTAGCTCACTTCCAATCTTGTAAGGTGATCATCCAACCTCAAGAAATCTTTGTTTCTTACAGTAGGTTATCATTCTAATACAAGGTAATAATCATATTCAAACTTTGGTTCAATTTCTATAACTATAACAATCTTATTTCAAGTGATGATCTTACTTGAACTTGTTTTCGTGTCATGATTTTGCTTCAAGAACTTTGAGCCATCCAAGGATCCATTGAAGCTAGATCCATTTTTCTCTTTTCCAGTAGGTTCATCCAAGGAACTTAAGGTAGTAATGATGTTCATAACATCATTCGATTCATACATATAAAGCTATCTTATTCGAAGGTTTAAACTTGTAATCACTAGAACATAGTTTAGTTAATTCTAAACTTGTTCGCAAACAAAAGTTAATCCTTCTAACTTGACTTTTAAAATCAACTAAACACATGTTCTATATCTATGTGATATGCTAACTTAATGATTTAAAACCTGGAAACACGAAAAACACCGTAAAACCGGATTTACGCCGTCGTAGTAACACCGCGGGCTGTTTTGGGTTAGTTAATTAAAAACTATGATAAACTTTGATTTAAAAGTTGTTATTCTGAGAAAATGATTTTTATTATGAACATGAAACTATATCCAAAAATTATGGTTAAACTCAAAGTGGAAGTATGTTTTCTAAAATGGTCATCTAGACGTCGTTCTTTAGACTGAAATGACTACCTTTACAAAAACGACTTGTAACTTATTTTTCCGACTAGAAACCTATACTTTTTTTGTTTAGATTCACAAAATAGAGTTCAATATGAAACCATAGCAATTTGATTCACTCAAAACGGATTTAAAATGAAGAAGTTATGGGTAAAACAAGATTGGATAATTTTTCTCATTTTAGCTACGTGAAAATTGGTAACAAATCTATTCCAACCATAACTTAATCAACTTGTATTATATATTATGTAATCTTGAGATACCATAGACACGTATACAATGTTTCGACCTATCATGTCGACACATCTATATATATTTTGGAACAACCATAGACACTCTATATGTGAATGTTGGAGTTAGCTATACAGGGTTGAGGTTGATTCCAAAATATATATAGTTTGAGTTGTGATCAATACTGAGATACGTATACACTGGGTCGTGGATTGATTCAAGATAATATTTATCGATTTATTTCTGTACATCTAACTGTGGACAACTAGTTGTAGGTTACTAACGAGGACAGCTGACTTAATAAACTTAAAACATCAAAATATATTAAAAGTGTTGTAAATATATTTTGAACATACTTTGATATATATGTATATATTGTTATAGGTTCGTGAATCAACCAGTGGCCAAGTCTTACTTCCCGACGAAGTAAAAATCTGTGAAAGTGAGTTATAGTCCCACTTTTAAAATCTAATATTTTTGGGATGAGAATACATGCAGGTTTTATAAATGATTTACAAAATAGACACAAGTACGTGAAACTACATTCTATGGTTGAATTATCGAAATCGAATATGCCCCTTTTTATTAAGTCTGGTAATCTAAGAATTAGGGAACAGACACCCTAATTGACGCGAATCCTAAAGATAGATCTATTGGGCCTAACAAACCCCATCCAAAGTACCGGATGCTTTAGTACTTCGAAATTTATATCATATCCGAAGGGTGTCCCGGAATGATGGGGATATTCTTATATATGCATCTTGTTATTGTCGGTTACCAGGTGTTCACCATATGAATGATTTTTATCTCTATGTATGGGATGTGTATTGAAATATGAAATCTTGTGGTCTATTGTTACGATTTGATATATATAGGTTAAACCTATAACTCACCAACATTTTTGTTGACGTTTTAAGCATGTTTATTCTCAGGTGATTATTAAGAGCTTCCGCTGTCGCATACTTAAATAAGGACAAGATTTGGAGTCCATGCTTGTATGATATTGTGTAAAAACTGCATTCAAGAAACTTATTTTGTTGTAACATATTTGTATTGTAAACCATTATGTAATGGTCGTGTGTAAACAGGATATTTTAGATTATCATTATTTGATAATCTACGTAAAGCTTTTTAAACCTTTATTGATGAAATAAAGGTTATGGTTTGTTTAAAAATGAATGCAGTCTTTGAAAAACGTCTCATATAGAGGTCAAAACCTCGCAACGAAATCAATTAATATGGAACGTTTTTAATCAATAAGAACGGGACATTTCACTTCCTGCCAATAAGAGAAGATGACAAGATGGAGAAGTTAGCACGACTGTATTTGAAGGAAGTCATCTCCAGACATGGAATACCAATCTCTATTATCTTTGATAGGGATGGTAGATTTATTTCAAGATTCTGGCAGACATTACAGCAAGCATTAGGAACTCGTCTAGACATGAGTACTGCCTATCATCCACAAACTGATGGGCAGAGTGAAAGGACGATACAAACGCTTGAAGACATGCTACAAGCATGTGTTATTGATTCAGCTACCATTCAAGCATTGAGATGGCGCCGTTTGAAGCACTTTATGATAGAAAGTGCAGGTCTCCGATTTGTTGGAGTGAAGTGGGGGATAGACAGATTACGGGTCCGGAGATTATACAAGAAACTACCGAGAAGATCATCCAAATTCAACAACGGTTGAAAACCGCCCAAAGTCGACAAAAGAGCTACGCTGACATTAAAAGAAAAGATATAGAATTTGAAATTGGAGAGATGATCATGCTTAAAGTTGCACCTTGGAAAGGCGTTGTTCGATTTGGTAAACGAGGGAAATTAAATCCAAGGTATATTGGACCATTCAAGATTATTGATCGTGTCGGACCAGTAGCTTACCGACTTGAGTTACCTCAACAACTCGCGGCTGTACATAACACTTTCCACGTCTCGAATTTGAAGAAATTTTTTGCTAAAGAAGATCTCACTATTCCGTTAGATGAAATCCAAATCAACGAAAAACTTAAATTCATCGAAGAACCCGTCGAAATAATGGATCGTGAGGTTAAAAGACTTAAGCAAAACAAGATACCAATTGTTAAGGTTCGATGGAATGCTCGTAGAGGACCCGAGTTCACCTTGGAGTGTGAAGATCAGATGAAGAAGAAATACCCGCATCTATTTCCAGAAGATTCGTCAACACCTTCAACAGCTTAAAATTTCGGGACGAAATTTATTTAACGGGTAGGTACTGTAGTGACCCGAACTTTTCCATGTTTATAAATATTAATTGAGATTGATATTTACATGATTAAATGTTTCTAACATGTTAAGCAATCAAACTTGTTAAGACTTGATTAATTGAAATATGTTTCATATAGACAATTGACCACCCAAGTTGACCGGTGATTCACGAACGTTAAAACTTGTAAAAACTATATGATGACATATATATGGATATATATATAGTTAACATGATATTATGATAAGTAAACATATCATTAAGTATATTAACAATGAACTACATATGTAAAAACAAGACTACTAACTTAATGATTTTTAAACGAGACATATATGTAACGATTATCGTTGTAAAGACATTTAATGTATATATATCATATTAAGAGATATTCATACATGATAATATCATGATAATATAATAATTTAAAATCTCATTTGACATTATAAACATTGGGTTAACAACATTTAACAAGATCGTTAACCTAAAGGTTTCAAAACAACACTTACATATAACGACTAACGATGACTTAACGACTCAGTTAAAATGTATATACATGTAGTGTTTTAATATGTATTTATACACTTTTAAAAGACTTCAATACACTTATCAAAATAATTCTACTTAACAAAAATGCTTACAATTACATCCTCGTTCAGTTTCATCAACAATTCTACTCGTATGCACCCGTATTCGTACTCGTACAATACACAGCTTTTAGATGTATGTACTATTAGTATATACACTCCAATGATCAGCTCTTAGCAGCCCATGTGAGTCACCTAACACATGTGGGAACCATAATTTGGTAACTAGCATGAAATATCTCATAAAATTACAAAAATATGAGTAATCATTCATGACTTATTTACATGAAAACAAAATTACATATCCTTTATATCTAATCCATACACCAACGACCAAAAACACCTACAAACACTTTCATTCTTCAATTTTCTTCATCTAATTGATCTCTCTCAAATTCTATCTTCAAGTTCTAAGTGTTCTTCATATATTCTACAAGTTCTAGTTACATAAAATCAAGAATACTTTCAAGTTTGCTAGCTCACTTCCAATCTTGTAAGGTGATCATCCAATCTCAAGAAATCTTTGTTTCTTACAGTAGGTTATCATTCTAATACAAGGTAATAATCATATTCAAACTTTGGTTCAATTTCTATAACTATAACAATCTTATTTCAAGTGATGATCTTACTTGAACTTGTTTTCGTGTCATGATTCTGCTTCAAGAACTTCGAGCCATCCAAGGATCCGTTGAAGCTAGATCTATTTTTTTATTTTCCAGTAGGTTTATCCAAGGAACTTAAGGTAGTAATGATGTTCATAACATCATTCAATTCATACATATAAAGCTATCTTATTCGAAGGTTTAAACTTGTAATCACCAGAACATAGTTTAGTTAATTCTAAACTTGTTCGCAAACAAAAATTAATCCTTCTAACTTGACTTTTAAAATCAACTAAACACATGTTCTATATCTATATGATATGTAACTTAACAATTTAAAACCTGGAGACACGAAAAACACTGTAAAACCGGATTTACGCCGTCGTAGTAACACCGCGGGCTGTTTTGGGTTAGTTAATTAAAAACTACGATAAACTTTGATTTAAAAGTTGTTATTCTGAGAAAATGATTTTTATTATGAACATGAAACTATATCCAAAAATTATGGTTAAACTCAAAGTGGAAGTATGTTTTCTAAAATGGTCATCTAGACATCGTTCTTTCGACTGAAATGACTACCTTTACAAAAACGACTTGTAACTAATTTTTCCGACTATAAACCTATACTTTTTCTATTTAGATTCATAAAATAGAGTTCAATATGAAACCATAGCAATTTGATTCACTCAAAACGGATTTAAAATGAAGAAGTTATGGGTAAAACAAGATTGGATAATTTTTCTCATTTTAGCTACGTGAAAATTGGTAACAAATCTATTCCAACCATAACTTAATCAACTTGTATTGTATATTATGTAATCTTGAGATACCATAGACACGTATACAATGTTTCGACCTATCATGTCGACACATCTATATATATTTCGGAACAACCATAGACACTCTATATGTGAATGTTGGAGTTAGCTATACAGGGTTGAGGTTGATTCCAAAATATATATAGTTTGAGTTGTGATCAATACTGAGATACGTATACACTGGGTCGTGGATTGATTCAAGATAATATTTATCGATTTATTTCTGTACATCTAACTGTGGACAACTAGTTGTAGGTTACTAACGAGGACAGCTGACTTAATAAACTTAAAACATCAAAATATATTAAAAGTGTTGTAAATATATTTTGAACATACTTTGATATATATATGTATATATTGTTATAGGTTCGTGAATCAACCAGTGGCCAAGTCTTACTTCCCGACGAAGTAAAAATCTGTGAAAGTGAGTTATAGTCCCACTTTTAAAATCTAATATTTTTGGGATGAAAATACATGCAGGTTTTATAAATAATTTACAAAATAGACACAAGTACGTGAAACTACATTCTATGGTTGAATTATCGAAATCGAATATGCCCCTTTTTATTAAGTCTGGTAATCTAAGAATTAGGGAACAGACACCCTAATTGACGCGAATCCTAAAGATAGATCTATTGGGCCTAACAAACCCCATCCAAAGTACCGGATGCTTTAGTACTTTGAAATTTATATCATATCCGAAGGGTGTCCCGGAATGATGGGGATATTCTTATATATGCATCTTGTTAATGTCGGTTACCAGGTGTTCACCATATGAATGATTTTTTATCTCTATGTATGGGATGTGTATTGAAATATGAAATCTTGTGGTCTATTATTATGATTTGATATATATAGGTTAAACCTATAACTCACCAACATTTTTGTTGACATTTTAAGCATGTTTATTCTCAGGTGATTATTAAGAGCTTCCGCTGTCGCATACTTAAATAAGGACGAGATTTGGAGTCCATGCTTGTATGATATTGTGTAAAAACTGCATTCAAGAAACTTATTTTGTTGTAACATATTTGTATTGTAAACCATTATGTAATGGTCGTGTGTAAACAGGATATTTTAGATTATCATTATTTGATAATCTACGTAAAGCTTTTTTAAACCTTTGTTGATGAAATAAAGGTTATGGTTTGTTTTAAAATGAATGCAGTCTTTGAAAAACGTCTCATATAGAGGTCAAAACCTCGCAACGAAATCAATTAATATGGAACGTTTTTAATCAATAAGAACGGGACATTTCAGTACCGACGTGTTAAGATGCCACCCAAGGTAATATGAAGAGTGAAGTGTCGATGTGTTAAGACACCACTCGAGGTGAAGTATCGACGTGTTAAGATGCCACCTTAAGTAATATGAAAAGTGAAGTGTCGATGTGTTAAGACACCACTCGGGGTGGAGTATCGACGTGTTAAGATGCCACCCGTGGGATTAGTGTACGACGTGTTTGTGATGACCCAGAAATTTCCGATCAAATTTAAACTTTAATCTTTATATGTTTCTGACACGATAAGCAAAATCTGTAATGTTGAGTCTCAAAAATTTTGGAACTATGTTCATATATTCAATTACCATTTGACTTCGACCATTCTCGACAATTCACGAACAATTATTTGAAAATAAATATGTATATATATATATATATAAGTGCATAAATAATAATTAGAGGTATTAAATAAAGTATTATATGATTTGATGTTTTGAATTAATAATTAAATTGTTAGTTAATATATATTTATGTAAATATAATGTAATTCGAAAATTAATTGTTTTAAATTCAGTTAGGAAACAATAATAACACTCGAATATCATTCAAATGGTTATTTTAACAAATTTATTCAATTTTAAAATAAACGGTGATTCAAAAATGAGATCTATAAATTTTAGGCTTACTAAAAATGTATTTAGGACCTAGTCATTAAATTTTAACACTTTTTATATTTTACCCAAAAATGAGAGGGACAGTTGATGTAATTTTATTTAACAAATTAATGACCGAATTTTATATCATAATGACCAAAATAAATAAATAAAGTTAATTTAAAAATATGGGATTTTCTGAACACTTTTATTCGCCACAAATTATCAACGGAGTACGAAACCCTGTCCGTGGAAGCTGTCGGTAGAATGAATTCAATATTTGGGGCTGCTGATAGATCTTAATACGTTTATTATTATATTATTAATTATTAATATTATTATATATATATATATATTTGTGTTGATTAAACATCTAACCGTAATTGGAATCAAGTGAAGAGATTATTGTGATGAGTGTTATATTTAATATTCTGCTTTGACAAACGGAACCCACTTGTTTTATTCTATTATTTGTAAATTGTATAGATTGATTTAACATCACTGTACTTGATTGAGTGTTAGTTTGCTTTCATTTTCTTTGCATTATTACTAGTACCTTTTGAATTTTATATGATATATGATATTTGATAATCTATTATATATATATATATATATATATATATATATATATATATATATATATATATATATATATATATATATATATATATATATATATATATATATATTTATGTATGAATATATATATATATATATATATATACTTACTTACACCCGTGATCAACTATCTTAATTCCAAGTCTCCTTTTTCAATAACCATTCTACACCCACTTTCTTGTTCAAGTCACCAACGATTTGCATCCTCTACCCATTATCACCTCTATCCGCCACCACCGAACTCCCATAGACCATCCATCATTACCACCATTCGGGTCACTATTTTGAACAAGAACCGTCACCCTACTCTTTTGTTTGATCAACCGCCAAACACCATCATTTTATCACATATATCTGCTCACAACTTCTGTTTCCTGTTTCATTTCGAAACCACCATCAACCACCACCATCACGATAACCCACATTCTGTAACATTCATGAACTAACGTTACTGCTACAACAACCATTCCTTCTGTTTATTTTCGTTGATAAAACATACCATATACCACAGACTGCCACCATTTTTTTTTTGTAAATTACAAACCACCGGGAACCTCTATCTCCACAACCGAACTCCACCACCCCAAATCCATCGAACAACCTGCTACATTTTTTTTCCTCTTTCTTTCTTTCTCTTATTTTCCACCGTTACGAAATTATGATGATAATGGTGTACGAATAGACGTTGATGACGAAGGAAAAGTGATAAACGAATATAGATGATGAAGATGATGATAATTCATGATTGTTGATGAATGACGAAGAAGACCCACTTGTTGATTTCGTCAACTGCTACATTCGTGTTTCTGTGTGGGTTCAGATAGAGCAAACAACAACCCTTAAACTGTTATATTTGTTAGTTTGTCCCCGTTTTCTGTTATAACGATGATAAAGATAAACCAGAAAGTGATCGATTGTTACAGGTTGTTTTGTTGGGTCACCATACTCTTTTTCTATTTTGGGCCGTGAGAATTGTTTTAATTATTGGGCTGTATTCCTATGGTGTTAATTAGTTGGGCCGAGATCCATTAATTCCGTTGGGCCGAAATCCACTTTTGTTGTTGGGCCATGAAGTATGTTTAGCAATGATAGGATATATATCTTGATCTGTGAAAGAGAAACATAAAGAAACCGATGGTGTAATGGTCTGGGGTGTTTATGTTTAGCGGGAGGTCACGGGTTCGAATCCGGCCTAAGGCGTTTATCTTTATTAAGGCTTGTCTTCAAAGGTTGTACTCTATGTTTATTTTTATTATTAGTATTATTATTTGTGTTATTATTATTATTATTATTATTATTATTATTATTATTATTATTATTATTATTATTATTATTATTATTATTATTATTATTATTATGATCATTATTATTGTTATAATTATTGTTATGATTGTTATCATTAGTAATATGAGAATTATTATTAATATTGTAGTTACAAGTATTATAAGTATGACTAATGTTATTATGTATTATTATTATTATTATTATTATTATTATTATTATTATTATTATTATTATTATTATTATTATTATTATTATTATTATTATTATTATTATTATTATTATTATTATTATTATTAACATGTTTAAGATTACTATTATTATCATTAATACGAAAATAATAAATTTATTATTATTATTTTCTTTAATTAATATCATTTTATAATTATTAGTATTATTAATATCATTATTAATAATATCACTACTATTATTAGTAAAATTACCATACTAAATATTAATATCATTATTATGATTATGATTAGTATTATTAATAATATTATAAAAATAATACAATTTTTCATAAATATTAGTATTATGATCATTTTATAAATATTAGAACTATTATAAGTAACATAAGTACATTAGAAATAATATTATCATCATTTTTATAATTATCAATATTAACTTAGAACAATTAAAATTACTGTTTTGATAAACAAATGAAATATATAAATAAAAAGATATTTAGCGCATGTAACATAATAAAAGTTATATTTACATTATATATAAGTATGTATTAATCGTATTAATAAATTTTATATAAATAATGATATATAATAAATTAGGTGTTCTTAATATAATATTAATCAGACAAAAAAAAAAAAATATATATATATATATATATATATATATATATATATATATATATATATATATATATATAAATATAATTTAAATACATAATATATATAATTGTTCGATATAAATTATGTTTATTAATAACTATATAAGTATTAATCATTTTAAATATATATACAGATTAAAAATATATGTTATTATTATAAAAATAGTGTAACTAATAAATTTATATAGATATTGTTCGATTATATGAATTAATAAATATACAAATGATATAGGTTTGTGAATCCGAGGCCAACCCTGCATTGTTCAATATCGTTATATGTATTTTTACTACAAAATACATTAGGTGAGTTTCATTACTCCCTTTTTATATATATTTTTGGGACTGAGAATACATGCGCTGCTTTTATAAATGTTTTACGATATAGACACAAGTAATCGAAATTACATTCTATGGTTGAATTATTGAAGTAGAATATGCCCTTTTTATTAAGTCTGGTAATCTAAGAATTAGGGAACAAACACCCTAATTGACGCGAATCCTAAAGATAGATCTATCGGGCCCAACAAGCCTCATCCAAAGTACCGGATGCTTTAGTACTTCGAAATTTATATCATGTCTGAAGGAGGATCCCGGAATGATGGGGATATTCTTATATGCATATTGTGAATGTCGGTTACCAGGTGTTCAATCCATATGAATGATATTTTTGTCTCTATGCATGGGAGGTATGTTTATGAGAAATGGAAATATGAAATCTTGTGGTCTATTAAAATTATGAAATGATTATTTATGTTAAACTAATGAACTCACCAACCTTTTGGTTGACACTTTAAAGATTTATTCTCAGGTATGAAAGAAACCTTCCGCTGTGCATTTGCTCATTTTAAAGACATTATTTGGAGTCGATCATCGCAATGGAACCAGATGTTGGTGACTTTGTCCAGATGGATTAGGACGGGTCACTTCAATTGGTATCAGAGCGGTGGTCTTAGTGAACCAGGTCTTGCATTAGTGAGTCTAACTGATAGTCGTTAGAATGCATTAGTGAGTCTGGACTTCGACCGTGTCTGCATGTCAAAAGTTTTGCTTATCATTTAGTGTCAAAAATTAATTGCTTATCATCCTTAAAGTCTAGACACGTCTTACTGCCTCTATTGTATAGACAGTGTATAGATAAATTCATATCTTAGCGTATCTGTTATTGTTACCTTTGCCTGACAGCTTCCGTAGATTCCTCCGTAGTTTATGGGATTTTAGTATTATATATGCATATGTAAATTATGTATTGCAGGGTACTAATCTACATTCTATAATCTATTTCTTATCGAAAAGTCCTTCATCTGATCATACGAGATGAATCCCTCAACCAGTTCGAATTCCTCGGATTCCGACAGCTATTCCGATATGGAGTTTCACCTATCAGCGTCACCGGAATGAATCAACCAATCAGTCATCCCCAATTCATCTGATGGGTTCGTAGTCTATTAAATCAATGGAGACACGAAGAAGGCGATCCTTTCCATCAACCGAATTCACATCTTGGCGAAGAACCTGAAACAATTACCGGCGAACCTATTCGAGACACCATTTTCTCTCTCATTTTCAGAGTAGCTCGACACGATTATATTCTATCCACAATTCTAAACCTTATTCATCCGCTCATTCCTACCGACAATCATTCTGGAGTAATAAGTCAACGAGCTTCGAGCCCGAGTTGTAGCCTTGGAAAATATGGTGCAAAACGTACCAGCTTCAACAACATCACCGACACCAATAGTACCATAAATAACAGCATCCGTACCATCAACAATCCATGCCTCAATATCATCATCGGTACTTCGAGTATGATCTTCGTTCTACGTATCGTTCTACGTCGTTCATCTTCGTTCGACATGGCGAATATGTAATCTCTAAAGTTTTAGAGATTATTTATTCAAGTTCCAACCGAAAACTAAATGAGTTTAATATTATGTTAACTCATTAAATCCATGATTACATCTGAAGAAAATATATATGTATATATGTTTTCGTAAATATTGTAATTAAAAATTCTTTCGTACAAACTGTTAATGATGAAAATATTTTAACGGGTAGGTAATACCCGAGGAATATTTAGATTTCACATTAATAAGTTACACTGTACAATCTTCCAATCTGATTCAAAGGTCATTTACTATCCTACTTACATTCACAAATATACAAATTCGTTCACCGCAGAATAACCATTTTCATTCAATTTCATATTTGGATTTTGACCTATCAGAATCCAACAAGTGGCATAATGAAGAAAACATTGGAAAAATAAAATTTGTTAGAAACAAACAAATTAACTATGAGAAATTTTATTAAGAATCCACGCTAACTGTTCCTAGCTAACTGGTTACATTTTATTTCTCGCAATTTACATTCTCGCAATTTTATTTATCGTCATTTAATTTCTGTTATTTATTTTACGCACTTTAAATATCGGGACACGTATACAAGGTTTTGACATATCATATCGACGCATCTATATATATTATTTGGAATAACCATAGACACTCTATATGCAGTAATGTAGGAGTTAGCTATACAGGGTTGAGGTTGATTCTACAATAATATATATAATTTGAGTTGTGATCTAGTCTGAGACATGTACACGGGTCACGATACGTATTAATTAATTTGAATATTATATATTAAACTATATATGAATTATTGGACTGTTAACTGTGGACTATCGACTGTGGACTATCAAGATTGGACAATTAAAAATGAATTAAAATATTGATTATAACATATGAAACTAAACAATTCTTCAAGTTTGCCACTTGATTTCATCTTAAACCTCATTTGTATCTTGACGATTACAATCTACGTTCATACCTTTCATGATTCTTCAAAACACCTCAATCGAGAGGATGAACCAACCACACTTCATCTACAGAAAGAAAGATTGATGCGTATAGTTATGCACCTGAAAACTCTCAGAAACTGAGTAAACGTTTAACGCGTAGCTGTGCTAATTCCTTTAGCGTTATTATTACCGAAAATAACTTTGCAATCTCTTTCCAAATTAGTCAATTTTATCACAGCTCCAACAAGTCAACTTCGACTTTTCGTTCGAAACAACCTTATTATAACTTTGATATATATGTGATCTTTTATTATTACCGGAGAACCTTTTATATTTTACCATATTACCACCAGCGTTTAATTATCTAAAAACACAATTCTCTTAAAATAACCTCGAATTGATAACCAATGATTCAGATATGGTAGCATTAAATGCAGAGGAAACAGCAAAATCGTAGATGGTCTAAACGGCCAAAAATTTGATAATAAAGAATGGAATGTTGGGAACGCTCGATAGACAATTTGGAACTGAAAAACTGATTGAGCAAACTACGAAGGAGTCTCTGAACAAATCACAAGGACTAAACTTGTACATTAAGAATCCTGATGATTCTGTTTCTGATGAAATCTTTAGCGAATACCTTGCTTCTGACTCCAAACTCTTGCGGATAAATTTTCTTCACCATCCTTCGATATTAGAAATTCCAAGATATCATCGTATCTTTCATTATAAATATCCTCCATATTCCTGAAGATATTTTCATAACTATTCTTATCTGAAATTAAGAATCTCTTCGTGCTATCAGTGTTACATCATATAGAAACTGTTAGTTTCTATATTCTGTAAACTTTTGAGCTTAAAATATGAATGTTATTGAAGTAATGTTGGGAACTGATGCATGAGTTAGTATAATATAATGACACTTGATCAACGTGATTATATTACAGTAAGTCATGCTGAGTTTCTAATGAAACGTGATGATTCACAGTTCATAACGTCATCATGTGCCATGTTACATAACTCTTTCATTCTGCTTAACTTCTGAACATATCAAGAAAGTATATTCTTGATAGTTCTATTCTCAGTGATTCTGGTAATTTGACAAATCAAATCGTGCGATCACGTTCTTTCTTGCTTATAACATGGAGTTCATTCAAAACTCCATACTTATGAATTCTGGACCGTTACTTTCTTTACTAGAGGTCGAGAAGATAATAAACAGGCAAAGAGCTCCAAAATATAAGAGAAAATATAAAGCTCGACAACAACACATAAATTACAAACCGTGCCTATCAATACGTATTGCCACGTAAAGGCACGGGAGAATTAAAATTACTATAACCCCATGGTAATAGTAAAAAATAAATAAAATCTACCGGTGGTAAATGAAAAAGGAGAATGACAGATATGAAAGTTAGAAGTATATCAAGAATCAGTACTGGATGAAGCATTTTAACGAATGCCTTAAAGTATGAATTGAAGCGAAAGAATAAAAGATGTGAGATATAGAAATAAGGAAACGAAGGAGGTGGATTTATAGTAAAATATCCGACAAAGCAATCAAAACAGATGATCGCATTTAAAGCGGATCCTAATTCCCTTGATTATCGAAGAATCAAATCTTATTACGAAGATTTTCTCCAAATCTCTTGAACTTGAGAAATCAATCCTATCTACGTCAAAAGATATGACAAATCTATACCTACTCATTTCACTCTTTGGTGATAGCTTCACTTGTACTCTTCACAAAATCAAATGGTTTTATCCATATTAATCAATAATGATAAAACTCTATTTATCAACTCATATGTGTCATGAAAACATATTTATTGTCATCCATGACCATCCCAATCAAATTTCGGGACAAAATTTCTTTAACGGGTAGGTACTGTGATGACCCGAAAATTTCCGATCAAATTTAAACTTTAATCTTTATATGTTTTTGACACGATAAGCAAAATCTGTAATGTTGAGTCTCGAGAACTATGTTCATATATTCAATTACCATTTGACTTCGACCATTCCCGACGATTCACGAACAATTATTTGAAAATAAATATGTATATATATAAGTGCATAAATAATAATTAGAGGTATTAAATAAAGTATTATATGATTTGATGTTTTGAATTAATAATTAAATTGTTAGTTAATATATATTTATGTAAATATAATGTAATTCGAAAATTAATTGTTTAAATTCAGTTAGGAAACAATAATAACACTCGAATATCATTCAAATGGTTATTTTAACAAATTTATTCAATTTTAAAATAAACGGTGATTCGAAAATGAGATCTATAAATTTTAGGCTTACTAAAAATGTATTTAGGACCTAGTCATTAAATTTTAACACTTTTTATATTTTACCCAAAAATGAGAGGGACAATTGATGTAATTTTATTTAACAAATTAATGACCGAATTTTATACCATAATGACCAAAATAAATAAATAAAGTTAATTTAAAAATATGGGATTTTCTGAACACTTTTATCCGCCACAAATTATCAACGGAGTACGAAACCCTGTCCGTGGAAACTGTGGGTAGAATGAATTCAATATTTGGGGCTGTTGATAGATCTTAACACGTTTATTATTATATTATTAATTATTAATATTATTATATATATATATTTGTGTTGATTAAACATCTAACCGTAATTGGAATCAAGTGAAGAGATTATTGTGATGAGTGTTATATTTAATATTCTGCTTTGACAAATGGAACCCACTTGTTTTATTCTATTATTTGTAAATTATATAGATTGATTTAACATCACTGTGCTTGATTGAGTGTTAGTTTGCTTTCATTTTCTTTGCATTATTACTAGTACCTTTTGAATTTTATATGATATATGATATTTGATAATCTATATATATATATATATATATATATATATATATATATATATATATATATATATATATATATATGAATATATATAGATACTTACTTACACCCGTGATCAACCATCTTAATTCCAAGTCTCCTTTTTCAATAACCATTCTACACCCACCTTCTTGTTCAAGTCACCAACGATTTGCATCCTCCACCCATTATCACCTCTATCTGCCACCACCGAACTCCCATAGACCATCCATCATTACCACCATTCGGGTCACTATTTTGAACAAGAACCGTCACCCTACTCTTTGGTTTGATCAACTGCCAAACACCATCATTTTATCACATATATCTGCTCACAACTTCTGTTTCACGTTTCAGTTCGAAACCACCATTAACCACCACCATCACGATAACCCACATTCTGTAACATTCATGAACTAACGTTACTGCTACAACAACCATTCCTTCTGTTTATTTTCGTTGATAAAACATACCATATACCACAGACTGCCACCATTTTTTTTTTGTAAATTACAAACCACCGGGAACCTCTATCTCCACAACCGAACTCCACCACCCCAAATCCATCGAACAACCTGCTACATTTTTTTTCCTCTTTCTTTCTTTCTCTTATTTTCCACCGTTATGAAATTATGATGATAATGGTGTACGAATAGACGTTGATGACGAAGGAAAAGTGATAAACGAATATAGATGATGAAGATGATGATAATTTATGATTATTGATGAATGATGAAGAAGACCCACTGGTTGATTTCATCAACTGCTACAATTGTGTTTCTGTGTGGGTTCAGATCGAGCAAACAACAACCCTTAAACTGTTAAATTTGTTAGTTTGTCACTGTTTTCTGTTATAACGATGATAAAGATAAGCCAGAAAGTGATCGATTGTTACAGGTTGTTTTGTTGGGTCACCATACTCTTTTTCTATTTTGGGCCGTGATAATTGTTTTAATTATTGGGCTGTATTCCTATGGTGTTAATTAGTTGGGCCGAGATCCATTAATTCCGTTGGTCCGAAATCCACTTTTGTTGTTAGGCCATGAAGTATGTTTAGCAATGATAGGATATATATCTTGATATGTGAAAGAGAAACATAAAGAAACCAATGGTGTAATGGTCTGGGGTGTTTATGTTTAGCGGGAGGTCACGGGTTCGAATCCGGCCTAAGGCGTTTATCTTTATTAAGGCTTGTCTTCAAAGATTGTACTCTATGTTTATTTTTATTATTAGTATTATTATTTGTGTTATTATTATTATTATTATTATTATTATTATTATTATTATTATTATTATTATTATTATTATTATTATTATTATTATGATTATTATTGTTATTATTATGATCATTATTATTGTTATAATTATTGTTATGATTGTTATCATTAGTAATATGAGAATTATTATTAATATTGTAGTTACAAGTATTATAAGTATGACTAATGTTATTATGTATTATTATTATTATTATTATTAACATGTTTAAGATTACTATTATTATCATTAATATGAAAATAATAAATTTATTATTATTTTCTTTAATTAATATCATTTTATAATTATTAGTATTATTAATATCATTATTAATAATATCACTACTATTATTAGTAAAATTACCATACTAAATATTAATATCATTATTATGATTATGATTAGTATTATTAATAATATTATAAAAATAATACAATTTTTCATAAATATTAGTATTATGATCATTTTATAAATATTAGAACTATTATAAGTAACATAAGTACATTAGAAATAATATTATCATCATTTTTATAATTATCAATATTAACTTAGAATAATTAAAATTACCGTTTTGATAAACAAATGAAATATATAAATAAAAAGATATTTAGCGCATGTAACATAATAAAAGTTATATTTACATTATATATAAGTATGTATTAATCGTATTAATAAATTTTATATAAATAATGATATATAATAAATTAGGTGTTCTTAATATAATATTAATCAGACTAAAATATATATATATATAAAATATAATTTAAATACATAATATATATATAATTGTTCGATATAAATTATGTTTATTAATAACTATATAAGTATTAATCATTTTAAATATATATACAGATTAAAAATATATGTTATTATTATAAAAATAGTGTAACTAAAAAATTTATATAGATATTGTTCGATTATATGAATTAATAAATATACAAATGATATAGGTTCGTGAATCCGAGGCCAACTCTGCATTCTTCAATATCGTTATATGTATTTTTACTACAAAATACATTAGGTGAGTTTCATTACTCCATTTTTATATATATTTTTGGGACTGAGAATACATGCGCTGCTTTTATAAATGTTTTACGATATAGACACAAGTAATTGAAACTACATTCTATGGTTGAATTATTGAAGTCGAATATGCCCCTTTTTATTAAGTCTGGTAATCTTAGAATTAGGGAACAGACACCCTAATTTACGCGAATCCTAAAGATAGATCTATTGGGCCCAACAAGCCCCATCCAAAGTACCGGATGCTTTAGTACTTCAAAATTTATATCATGTCCGAAGAAAGATCCCGGAATGATGGGGATATTCTTATATGCATATTGTGAATGTCGGATACCAGGTGTTCAATCCATATGAATGATATTTTTATCTCTATGCATGGGACGTATGTTTATGAGAAATGGAAATATGAAATCTTGTGGTCTATTAAAATTATGAAATGATTATTTATGTTAAACTAATGAACTCACCAACCTTTTGGTTGACACTTTAAAGCATGTTTATTCTCAGGTATGAAAGAAACCTTCCGCTGTGCATTTGCTCATTTTAAAGACATTATTTGGAGTCGATCATCGCAATGGAACCAGATGTTGGTGACTTCGTCTAGATGGATTAGGACGGGCCACTTCAGTGTTAAGTGCTCCAATGGTTGTTATGAACACCGATGGGAAATTCGAGTACCATTCCTTTTGCTATTGGTTAACCACGGTTATTGCGTTGTAGTGTAGCATGTTATATTGTGCGGGTCATATATATACTATTGTTATGCTAGCTTGTGGCATTGAGGGTTAATATCTTTGTATTTGAGATTATAAGATAATTGTGTTGCTAGCATGTATGCGGTATATGAGTAAGTGGTTGCAAGTAGGTATATTATATATGTACGTGTATAACTATTGCATTCAGTAAGAGTTAGCTTACCCTCTCGTTGTTTACCTTTTTAGGCTCCGGCATGGATAAGGGCAAAGGTATACGTTTGGACTAGTGATCTCGTTTTTCGTTTGTTAGGAGAAGCTGTTGGAAGTTCGACCGAGATATGGGTAGTTTAAACCCCAAACACCATGCTCGAAGTGTCGTTTAGTAGTTAAACTTTTGTGGTCGAAACTCTTATTTTGATTGTGTAACGAGCAATTGATGCTCGGTGGTCAAATGTTTAAATGGGAGTCTTAAAACATGTAAACTTCTCTTATTGATGTGGCGCGAAGCCTTTTGAAACGTTGGATCTTGTGTTAGAAAAAAACACTTGTGTAATTTTTGTTAGTTGGAATCTGCAACAGGGACGAGCCGCGCCGCGGCCCTTCTGGGTGTGCCGCGGGTTATAAAGGGATTTGGAGGTCGAGGGTTTTAAAGATCCAGACTCCTTGAAACAGTGTTAAGCCGCGCCGCAGCTGGGCTGACCGCGCCGAGGGTTAAGCCTGGAAGGCCAGGTTGGCTCTTTTATATAAAAAAATTATTTTCGAGTCAATTTAGAGTCGGGTTGTTACACCATTTCAGAATCCGAGGGACTTGAACTAATGAAGAATTCCATTTTGTACGATTGAATAAAGGATTTTTCGATATGAAATGATTTTTCGGCTATCGGGTGGTATTCTAATTACATAGAATATCTATATATATAGAGCAAAAGATCTCGTAGATTGCGGAGGATTTTACGGAATATGTCAGGCAAAGTTTACAGTAACAGATATGCTAAGATATGAATTAACAGATACGCTAAGATACGAATTTTGTCTAGACACTATTTATGCAATCAATGTGATAAGATGTGTCTATACTAAGAATGATAAGCAGGTAATTTCTGAGGAAAATGATAAGCAAAACTTTTGACATGCAGACACGGTCGAAGTCCAGACTCACTAATGTATCCTAACGACTATCAGTTAGACTCACTAATGTAGACCTGGTTCGCTAAGATCACCGCTCTGATACCACATGAGACGACCTGTCCTAATCCATAAGGACGAATACAATAACATATGAATACATCGCGAGGTATTTGACCTCTATATGATACATTTTACAAACATTGCATTCGTTTTTAAAAGACAAACTTTCTTTACATCGAAAGTTGACGGCATGCATACCATTTCATAATACTTCCAACTATAATTGACTTAATAATAATCTTGATGAACTCAACGACTCAAATGCAACGTCTTTCGAAATATGCCATGAATGATTCCAAGCAATATCCTTAAAATGAGCTAATGCATAACGGAAGATTTCTTTTATACCTGAGAATAAACATGCTTTAAAGTATCAACCAAAAGGTTGGTGAGTTCAATAGTTTATCGTAATCAATCATTTCCATAATTTAATAGACCACAAGATTTCATATTTCCATTATTCATAAATATAATCTCATATCAGGCATTTCACACGGCATAGAGATAAAAATCATTCATATGGTGAACGCTTGATAACCGAACTAACAGGATGCATATAGAATATCCCCATCATTCCAAGACTCTCATCGGACATGATAATCGAAGTACTAAAGCATTCGTAACCTGAATGGGACGTGTCAAGGTCCATAGATCTATCTTTAGGATTCGCATCAATTAGGGGCCAGATCCCCAATTCTTAGGCTACCATGCTAAAAAGGGGCATATTCGATTTCGATAATCCAACCATAGAATGTAGTTTCGATTACTTGTGTCTATTTCGTAAAGAATTTATAAAAGCAGCGCATGTATTCTCAGTCCCAAAAATATATATTGCAAAAGCATTTAAAAAGGGAGCAAATGAAACTCACAATACTGTATTTCGTAGTAAAAATACATATGACGTCATTGATCAAGTACAAGGTTGGCCTCGGATTCAAGAACCTAAATTAAATATATATAATTGTATGTTGGTCAATATCTGTTTAACAATTTAGGTCGAGTCGTAGTGTATCACAATCCTAATGCTCGAGACTACTATGCAAAAGTCAACAAAAGTCAATTTGACTCAAAATGATTTCCAAAATTTATATATGAATATTATATAGTTTACGTATAGTCGTTTTATATTTTTAATTATTTTTAACAAATTTATTAGAGTAAATAATATAATTCATTTATTAATAAATAAAATTTTATATTAATATTTAAAAATATACTTTTATATATCTTAAGTAATAGAATTTATATAGTTCATTTAATATCATAAAAATAATATGATAGGTATTATTAATGTAATTATATTACACGTAGTAAAATATGTTTGTATTATATATTTATTTGATAAAATAATATCGATAATAATAATAGTAAGTAAAAGTTGTATTATTTTGTAATAATAATTATTATTATTCTACTAATAATAATAACAATATTTATATTTACTAAAAATGATATTATGATAAAATGATAATTTTTATTAATAATATTACTAAGATGATAATAATAATGATATTTTATATTAACGATAATAATTTTTGTAAAAATGATAGTTTTAATATTAATAATTCCTTTTAATAATAATAATGATGAAAATGATATTTTTCTAAATCAGTAACTTACAATATTTTTTATTTCATCATGATACATATATACATTATTTTCTAATCAATTTGTTAATAGCTTTTAGTCGTCTTTTATATCGCGTTTATATTTATGATAATAATAGTAATCATAATAATTAGATGTTACTAATATTAGTTTTAATTATAATAATTCTAATAAACATTATGATAATATTAATGATAATACTAATAACTATGATAATAACAATAATAATACTAATTATAACTTTAACGATAATAACGATAGTAATAATATTAAAAATAACAATTTTTAATGATAATACTTTTTATTAATAACGATAATGATAATAATAATAATGATAATAATAGTAATTAGATAATAATAGTAATTAGATAATAATTATAACGACGATAATAACAACGATAATAATAATCATTTTTAATAATAATATAAAAATTCAATTGACTATAACTTCTAATCCGTTCATCGAAACCATTCGATATCTAAATGAAAAGTTCTTAATTTTTCGCTAGCTTTCCAACGACATGCATATCATATACCTTATCTCAACCGCATATGTAACTAATTCAGGATTCAACATAACCTATCTAACGACAATAATAAACGTACAAGCATGCATAGTCCTATATACTCGAGCACTAGTCAGGGATACACTAATAATATATAAAAGTTAAGTTATGAGTGCTCACGTATCAATATTGAGATTCAATATTGCAGGAAAGGTACGTAGACGCAACGGAGATGATAAACACTAGTTTGACCTCACGAGCATACCCTCGAACATTACCCATCACCTCCATAGCTATAACCCATAATTTTCCTTAGCTCTATCCCGCTCGTAAAACGCGTTTTGAAATGACTCTTTCATGACTTCGTCGTAGTATTTTATGTATAATACTAATAATTATACTACTAAATACGATTAATAATAATAATATTAATCTTAATCATAATAATAATAATAATAATAATAATAATAATAATAATAATAATAATAATAATAATAAAATAAATAAATAAATACATACTACGGAGTAATATAGATAGAAGGTGAAATGAATCGCAGATCAGCTCGAGCTTTATAGTCCCCGACCTGTGACCCATAGCTCTGCGATTGTGGATCATTTTAGGGTAAAGGCTCCGCGATTACGGAGGTACTGTTTCCAGCTTATTCATAAACAAAACGTGGGCTGCCGACGATTTTAATATATATTAATATATAATATATTTAATTTATATAATTAATTAAATATTATATTATATTTACATGCATAGTTAACCTGTAAATTTAGTTCCGATGATTCGTACGTTGACGCTCGACTAATGTTCCGTTCCAGTTTTTCGATCGTCGTTTCGTACGCCTCTAAAACTTGTACTTTACGCTTTGCGATAAGTACCTTTATCAAATATTATACTTAATTTACCTATAACTTATATTATTCTAAGTGTAACTTATACATTTGAGGGTTATGGTCATTTGCTTCTTTAAATCATCGATTCATTATTTATTAAAATATATTAACTATTATAATTTAAAATCTTTAATACAAGAATAATAAATATAATCAAATTGTTTTTATATCTAAATTAATACTTACTAATATTATATTTTATTATGTAGTAAATATATATATCATTGTTTAGAAATTTGTATATCATATATATATATAATCGAAATCTGTATTTAACGATATCACGTTCAGTTTTTCGAAAATAAATATATATATTCAAAGTTCATTATATATATATATATATATATATATATATATATATATATATATATATATATATATATATATATATATATATATATATATATATATATATTCAAAAAAATCATTTTAACTAATAGAAATTATTATATTTCCTAACGTTTACATTTTACAACTTAATTTAATATATTTCATTTATGTGCCAACGTTTATTTTAACTTTTCAAATGTTCTAATCGAATCAATAAACAAATGCTACTATCGTTTACTAAATAAATTGAAACCATATATATTTAATATACATAAACACTTTTAAATACACGTTGTAGGTTATTTATATATTTAGTTCTAACAATTAACATTCCGAATTATAGCATATATTCAAAATTTATTCTTTAAAAGGTTTCATCTATATCATAAAACGTTTTCAATATTATGAAAACTAATTAATTATCTTATCAAAAGACGCTAGGCAATCACTTCATTGAAAGTTAAGCGGGAATCTTTACAAACCTTTGTCCAGTTATCGTTAATTGACATATTTGTTCTTACTTGTAAATCACTTTACTATCTTCCGAATATTGTTAAAATGGAAAGATTTCTCAAATCAATGTAGACCTCTCAACAGAGCCTCATAATCATAATTCAATGTATCTGATAAATCAATCTTCTTATTCCATCGATGAACGTATTGAAACAAATACGTTCATGTAAAGTATTATACGTCTAATACTTTATTAACGTTTTCAAGTTAAAACATATACACATATACATATATAATCATATCCGTTCATATAATGGTTCGTGAATCATTGAAATTTGGTCGAGGTTAAATGAATGTATGAACACAGTTTAAAATTATTGAGATTTAACTTAACAAACTTTGCTTATCATGTTGGAATAATATAAAGATTAAAGTTTAAATTTGTTGGGAAATTTCCGGGTTGTCACATTCTACACATCTTTCTATATCAAATATCTTCGTTCTACATGGCAATTATGTAATCTCTAATGTTTTAGAGATTATATATTCTTGTTCTAACGGTAAATCAAATGAGTTTAATATCATATTGACTCATTAAATCCATGATTACATCTGAAGAAAATATATGTGTATATATGTTTTCATAAAGATTGTAATTAAAAATTCTTTTGTACAAACTGTTAATGGTAAAAATATTTTTAACGGGTAGGTATGACCCGAGGAATATTTAGATTTCACATTAATAAGTTACACTGTACATTCTTCGATTCTTATTCAACAGTCATTTACTATCCTACTTACATCCATAGATATACGAATCCGTTCACCATAGAATGCCCAATTTCATTCAAATTCATATTTGGATTTTGACCTTTCAGAATCCAATAAGTGGCATAATGAAGAAAACATTGGACAAAATAAAATTTGTTAGAAACAAACGAATTAACTATGAGAAATTCTGTTAAGAATCCACGCTAACAAAATCCTAGCTAATTGTTCCTAGCTAACTATTAATTCCTTATTACATTTTATTTATCGTAATTTATTTTTCGTAATTCTCGCAATTTTATTTATTGTCATTTAATTTCTGTTATTTATTTTACGCACTTTATTTATCGTCATTTAAATACTGTTATTTACGCATTTTAAATATCGGGACACGTATACAAGGTTTTGACATATCATATCGACGCATCTATATATATTATTTGGAATAACCATAGACACTCTATATGCGGTAGTGATAGAGTTAGCTATACATGGTTGAGGTTGATTCTAAAATAATATATATACTTTGAGTTGTGATCGAGTCTGAGACATGTATACAATGGGTCACGATACGTATTAATTAATTCGAATATTATATATTAAACTACATATGAATTATGGAACTACTAACTGTGGACTATTAACTGTGGACTACCAATATTGGATAATTAAAATAAATTAAAATATTAATTATAATATATGAAACTAAACATTTCTTCAAGTTTGCCACTTGATTTCATCTTAAACCTCATTTGTATCTTGATGATTACAATTTGCGTTCAAACCTTTCATGATTCTTGAAAACACCTCAATCGAGAGGATGAACCAACCGCACTTCATCTACGAAAGAAAAGATTGATGCATATACTTATGCACCTGAAAACACTCGGATCCTGAGTAAATGTTTAACACGTATCTGTGCTAGCTCATTTGGCATTGTTATTAACGAAAAATAACTTTGCAATCCTTTTCCAATTTAGCCAATTTTGTCACAACTCCAGCAAATCAACTTCGATTGTTCATTTTGGATTAGCCTTATTATAACCTTGATATATACGTTTGACTTTCTTCATCGTTATCGGGGAACTGTTTATATCTCATTACATTAGTAGTAAACTTACCAGCAACTTCATTACTCATTGGCTTGAATCTCTCCGAAAAACCATTATATTTGTTCATTAAAACCCTATCGTGTATTCATCTGCATCTTGTAACGGTAGTTGCCATACCAAAAAGTTTGAATCATTATTCTCGAAATTCACAGCAATTCTACGCCAACAGTTATATACATACATATAACGTCTATCTCCTAGATTTACACACTTCGAATGTAAAGTTTATGAAAAACATCCTAAATTGCGAATCAGCTCTCCGAATTTTTGGAAAATGCTGATGAAGCAGCAAAAACTGTAAACGACCTTAACCATCAAAAGTTTGATGATAAAGAAGGATACGTTGGAAAAGCTCAAAAGAAAATTTGGTACTGAAAAACGGATTGAGCAAACCATGAGCGAGGCTATGGACAAATCACAAAGAATAAACATGCCTACAAAGAATCCAAATGATTCAGTATCTGCTGAAGTCATTAATGAATACCTTACTCCTGACTCTAATCCTTTACGGACAAATCTTCTTCATCATCCTCCGATATTAGAAATTCTAAGATAACATCGTATCTTTCATTATAAGAATCCTCGATATTTCTGAAGATATTTTCATAACTATTCTTATCTGAAATCATTTATCTCTTCGCGATATCATTGTTACATCAGAAAGGAAACCATTTTAGTTTCTAAATTCTGAGAAATTCGAATCCAAAATATGAATGTCCTTGAAGTAGTGTTGTGATATGGCCGAAACGGACGGTTTTTAATTGCGCGGTGTCGTCAGGCTGCGGCTCGCCAGGATCAGCCACTCGTGGGAGAGGGTACTGTTTTAAATTTATATTTAGCGGGGCCTAAATCTTACTACTCCTTATAAGTAAGGGAAGTATGACCTAGAGTCATATTTTTGAGATATCAGTAACATCGAACCTATATTTTAGCCTAAGATAGTTAGGGAGTAGTGAATGTTTATTTTGGGATTTTCTAGTTTATAAGACAGATAAAGTAAATGCGATAAAATTTGTAATTCAGATAAGGTTAAAGTAAGTGCATACTATGATTTCGTCAGTTATGTTGCCGAGATTATGGAATGCTGGCTCATGAATAGGCAGAGGCCTTGTATTCATTACACTAGTCTTAAATGCCCCTGTCATACGACATGTCACTGGGTACTGCGTTAGGCTTGAAGATTCTAAATAGATAGCAACGTCCCTTACCACCGACGCCCGTGCAGTCTGACTACAAGCATACACGTTCAGACGACTCATCCAATTGAGCGACTCGGTTGGGTGACGTATTAACATTCCAAAATGGTCTAAACTTTGTTAAGCATAATAGAATACATGGTTTACCATATCCGAGAGACGTGATGTGTTTCAATGCTTTCGTTAATGATTGCTAAAGATAGTTAGGCCTTTAAAAAGAGTTCAACCATAAAGAACACCATGGCCAAGTCAAGTTGACTTCCATGAACACGTTCGGTTATCCTAACGGTCCAATCCTTTATGTGTCTAAACAAACATTTCCTTAATTAACTAAGAATCCCTCAAGCGGGGTGCAATGCTTTAGACCGCGTTATGGTGCAGTGTGCTGGTTAACACTAACCGTGTTCCATGGCCTTACTTAGCAGAGGTACAGCTTACAACAACCGCTGTGCTTCAGCGTGCACGTACGAAGTTTATATGCTTGGTGACTACACTAGCATGGTCTAGGACCGACAATGTACTAAGGGTCTAGTCAGATGTTTCACTACGAAAGAGTCCTCAGTCAGAATCCAAAGCTCGATAGACTTACTACAACCAGTGTGCCTCGGTCGATCTTACGTTGTATCCAATAGACTTCTCTTACCATGGGGTGACACAGATAGTGTACTCTGAATCGGGGTTCGCAACTTCCCAATAACAGAGCCTATAACTACATTCTATTATTTGGAAAAGAGATTGAGTTTAAAGCATAATCGAAAAGCATTTCGACAGCATACACAAACCATAATATTATTTCGGCATTATAACTGCTTACATCATAGCATACACTAAAGATAACTACTCGCTAATCATGGCAACAATATCATAAAACATTATATAAGATAAAGGATAGAAGTACCAGTAGATTAAACGAGTTCCGAATACAAAAGTGACAACTTCAAGACTCCAAACCGCTCCTAATACAATCTTCAGCGTTCTTTTCCGGGTACTAGGTTTCCCGCACGGAGTCGAAGGACTTGAGAGTATGACTAATATTGTACAAGAGAGAGAAAGAAGTGAATTGAAGTGTGTGTTGGAATGAATGATAAAGACCCTTTAAATAGACTTGGAATTTGCCAGAATACACCTGGCAGGCCGCATGGCAGGCTGTATGGTGGGGCGTATTTGGCAGGCCGTATTGCTGGCAGACCGCATAGTGGGCCGTGTGTTGGGGCGTATTTGGCAGGCCGTATCCATACAGGTAGGCCGTATGGCAGCCCGTATGGCAGGCCGGATTTGATGCTGGTCAGCCTTGATTCCCTGGATCGTAATTTGATTTCTTGTTTTTCACCGTTTTCGCTCTAGAATCTCCGTTTTAGCTCAGATTCTCTTGATTCTTTTTGCACCACCTTCGTAATTACTTGTTCTTCAATTCTAACCTACGAAGTGGGTATTTTGCCAACAAAGTTCGAATCTTTCTTGTTTTTGGGCCTTAATACCGGGGTGAAAACGTGACTTTTTAGCCGATGTCAAATATCCCACACTTAGACTTTGCTTGTCCTCAAGCAAACTCTCATTTTTTAAGAATCTTTTCGGTGTTTCTTTTCTAATAGCCTAAGCGGTTTACTTTTATTATAAGAGTAAAAAGATAAGGTGAGTCATCTATGTTAGGATTGAAATTATCTCTGCAAGCATGCGAGGAGGTTACATGACATAGGCTAGCTTTCACGGGTCACTCAAATCACTCAAGTGTTTAGGGTTCCCTATAGATCTAAGAAATGAATACACTCATAGCCAGTCATGCTACACCCATCGTCATAGGCTTGATAAAGACTCAAATCCTTGCTGCTAATGCGAGAACGGTAGTAATCTCAGCTTAATAGGTCATTTGTCAATAATGGGAAAGGAATTTTGGAGTGGTAGTGAAGTTGTTTTTGAAGGGTGAGATAAAAGGGTAATGTAGTCTTTACACAGACTTTTATTCGGATAGATAGGAATGCTGAAGTATTTTGAGAAGCACTTTTGAACTTTTTCTTCATTTGATAATCATTTTCGGTCGAGTTCTCTTCGGCATTTCTCTTATTTAGTTCTGCTCCTTTTTTCATAACTTGAAAATATCATCATTTATTTATTTATTTAATTTTTTTTTGTAGACTTCATCTCGAGGTACTTTTTGCCGGTAAACTTTTTCAAGACCTTTGCCATGATACTTAAGAGGTTTATAACATCGGGTTTTCGGAAGGAATCAAATTTTCTGGATTTTTCGAGAGATTGTAAAGGTGATATGGATGTGGTGGTGGAGTAGAAGTAGTGGAGGTACGGAAAGTTTATGTTTGACAAATGGCTAGCTATTTTGAGTACAACCCCGTTTCGCTGCTTGGAGATGTCGATCTAAAGCAAGTTCTGATTCTGAGCACAGACATCGACACTCTCAACGGAAAATAGTGAAGCATTAAAGATGAATGATGGTCTTATTTGGGGTGTCACACCATAATCAATTTAGGTCGATAATGCCTTAGTCATGCAATGCTCTATTAGAGATTTCAATCTAACAAGAATTCTACCTTACTTAAGCCTTATTTTTATTGACAAACGTTTTAGGTTTTCAAAAATACTCTTTCGAAAAGGGGTTTATTTTTGCAAAAAAATTTGAAATTTGGCTTAAGGACTTGGAATCTTCGTAATGGTTTATTATAATACAGCATAAAAAGATACCAACATCCCACACTTAGACGAACATTGTCCTCAATGTTCCTAGTGTATCCCACACTTAGGAGTTTAAGTTGAAGAATTAGGAATATATGTCTAGTGTTTTAGTAAGGTGTTATCCCACACTTAGTGAAAACCTAGGATGTGGCATAGTTTGAATCTTGAGCTAGTAGAGAAAAGAAAGAAATACCCCTAGCAGATGCGGCTGGCTTCCTTGCTTCTTTATCGGCTCATTTGTCATCCTTTATTCTTCTACTCTACTTTATTGCACGGGTTGCCTCCCGAGAAGCGCTTTAGTTTAAGGTCGTTGGCTCGACCGTAGTGATGCTTCAAAAAGCAAACATTCCTCGCTGATGGTTGTGATTTTGGTCTTCTCGAGGGAATGTGAGTCCTGGTGGATAAATCCTGAGAAAGTGTCTGACCAATAGTGGTAACAGGTCCGGTACTTCTCATGAAGATCTTCTGAAAGATAAGTAGTGCGCAGTTTTGGCTCTTGATAAGTCTTGAAGTCCGATGAGAATATGATCCACAGCCCTGCTGGTTGACCCATGAATGTCAATCATAGAAGCAGTGCTGGTGTTGATGATTTCTCTGATGGGATGCTCATTTCAGAGGTCTTCAAATAATGTCAGAAACTGTATCTTTAGAATCTCGAAGTCTTCAGAATGGTGATCTCCACAGTAGGAGTCGGTTGCTTTGCACAGATTAGTTAAGAGACGAAGCTGGAAAGAAGTGTACAATAATCTTGATCCGAGTATTAATTTCACCGTCTTTGAGTATATCTCCCGACATCCAGCTTTAAATGTGAAACTAGGATCTGCGGACTCGTGGAAGATACGTGATAGCTGCTTCGTAACATAGGTGGCAATGTTGACTCGATCTGGTTCAAGATGAGAGAACGGATTGTTTCACCTTGCTTCCTCCATAACAGCGTCTTGTAACTCTTTGATAATCAGATCAGCGTGGTGATCAATTGTTACGTAAATCACTAGTCTGTTTGGCGTGCTTTTGAAATTATCTCTATCCAGAAGAGCAAAAAGACTGTGAATATCCTCGACCATTTGCAAATCAGAGTGATAAGTCGGGCGTCCGGTGGAAAGATCCATATGCTTTCGGATGAGAGTCAGTAGTGCTCGTTGGTTTCGTGAGAACGGAAGTGCAGATCCGGCTAAGGGGTTATAAACCTTAGCGTAAATGATATTCTGATCTCGACAGAATCTTGTTTCAAGAATAGTGCGAACCACTGAATTATGCTCTCGTTGCCTTTCTTCGTGATAGATATGATCGTGAAGAGAATTGATAAAGTCTTGAATGCGTTCTTCTAGGATTTCAACATCATTGTCTTCTCCTCGGAGATAGAGGTGGTGTTCTTCTCTGATAGCCATAATTCGTTCTGTTAAGCGTAGCAAAAAGTCAATGGTTGACTTTCGGATAGCTTCGAGAATGTCTTCAAATTCATCAGTATCATTGATGAAGGTGATCATGTCTGCATGTGTGGATATAATCGGAATTCGATCTGAAGAAGAGTCCGGCTCCCCTTGATCTGGTTCGGTTGGAGAGTGTGAGTTATTCAGAATGTCTTCATGTTGCTCTTCCTCATCATCATCGGTATCTGGATCCTCTGAGGATGCGTCTGATGAATGAGTTTCTTCAGTATTGTGATTCCCCACTTTGATACTTACAGGATCAATTTCTATATCCTTAACCTCAGCCTTGTCAGTCTTCTTCTTGAAGCGAATGATTAAACTGTGATCTTTCGTCTCAAGCCTCATTATTTCTTCATGACACTCAGTTCTTGGAACGGGTATTGTCGCAGTTTATTTTACGTCTTCCATTTCCTCTTCCTCCTCAGATTCCTCCTCTTCCTCTATTTTTTCGCTGGGATCCTCTTCTTCCTTTTCTGGGTCGTTTACAGACTGTGATTTGACACCCATCTCGACATCGTTGGCTGTTGGTGACTCGTCATTGGAATGATCCGTCTGGTGAAAATAGCAAACATCTCTGCCTGTCCAGAAAGATCAGTTGGTCGGTCAATTTTGAAGGTAACGCTCTCCCCATGTGATCGTAAGATCAAGGTTTGATTGTACACATCAATGACAGTCCTAGCCGTATTCATAAAAGGCCTTCCTAACACTACTGGGGTGTGTAGGCCTTCCTTGATATCCATTATTATGAAATCCGTAGTGTACAAGAATTTGTCGACTTTCACCAAGACGTTCTCAACTATGCCCTTAGGATACCGAATTGTATGATCGGCAAGTTGAATTGTCATTTTGGTTGGTGACAAGTCTCCTAACTCTAATCTCTTGTAGAGAGAGTAGGGGATTAGGTTGATACTTGCTCCTAAATCTGCTAGCGCATGAATGGTTCCAGATTGGTAGATTGAACACGAGAAAATGAATCGGCCCGTATCTCCTAGCTTAGGTGGTAGAGAGTTTCTGAGTAATGCAGAGCATATTTCACTCAGTGGAATTTTGTTAGAGTCTGGTATCCTCTCCTTTGTAGAAAGAAGCCTTCAGATGTATCTCTTCTGGTTGGGAACTTTGGACATGGTGTCCAGGAATCTTCCATCCAGTTTGAAGGAATCAAGCTTGGATGGTTCTCCTTGTAGCCTTCCAGGATAAGGTACGCGAACTGGAGTTTCAGGGGTCAGCTTCTGAGTATATGTCGATTTGTTCTTGAGCCTAGTTGACCTTCTCCATGGTTCTTCCTCTGGGATTACGAAATCCATTTGCTTTGCCTCTTCTATGTGGGGATTTTGGATAGTATTACTTGGCAATCTTCCCTGCGGTCGGGTTTCAAGGCGTTGTGATAACTATCCGAGATGCGTTTCCAAACTTTTGAGTAGAGCCAATTGATTTCTCATTAGTATCTCCATCTGATCTTGTCTGGCTGCAGTTCTCTGATTTAGCTGTTGTTGTCCTTGGATGAATTGAGTTAACTGATCATCAGCTCCGAGAGTGGGGTTAGCTGCTTTTGTAATCTGGGTGGTAGGGGAATTTTCCTCAAATGGGGGACCAGTGAGTGGAAGTAGTTGATCGTAGGTCAATTGAGATTGTTGGGCTTGGTAAGGTGGATAGCGATAGCGAAAAGGTTGATTGCTTCACTGAAATTGATTAACCCTAGGTGGTTGATTGAATCCGAGATTTGGTGGACGAGCTGGGTATTGGACGTAACAGACTGAACCGTCGGGGTTTTCGTACTCAACTTGATATTCTTCAGTAGGTTGCGGGTTGATACAATTAACACAAGCCTGAGCTTGGTTAACCTGCTGCGGCTGCGTCTTCAATTCTCCGAGTTGTTTAGTAAGAGATTCTATCTTGTCCGTGAGGGATTTGATGGCCTCCTTTTGATTGTTAAGTGCAGAGAGTGGGGCAGATGATGAAGTTGTTTCACCACTGTTCCAGTCATGATGATGCATCATCAGGTTTTTGAGCAATTCCCATGCTTCGTATGCGGTTTGGTTCATCAGATTCCCTTGAGCTGCTGCATCGATCGTCATCCTATGATTTACCGTAAGACCATTGTAGAAGGTGCAGATTTGGGCTGACCGTTCTAGCTGGTGATTAGGGCATTTCTTCAGCAGAGTTTTGAAACGCTCCCATGCAGTGTAAAGAGATTCATCATAACTTTGTTTGAAGTTACTGATGTCATTCTTCAGCTTGGTTTGTTTAGAAGGAGGGAAATATTTGGTTAGGAATTTAGTAGCCATCTCCATCCATGACGTGATGGAATCGTTTTCCAGTCCTTCGAACCAAGTTTGAGCATGATGAGTGAGAGAATAGGGGAACAGGTATAGCCGTACTATATCTTGTCCTATCCCTGGCTGTTTGTAGGAGTTCGAAAGAGATATGAATTTATCAATTTGAGAATTATGATCGTCATTCGGTAATCCATGAAACTGACAGCTATTCTGAATGAGCTGGATGATGTGATGTTTTAACTGGAACGAGTGTCCTTGAATCTCTGGAAATCTGATTGGTCCTCCTCGACCTTCAATCGAGGGTTTAGTATTTTTTGCTAAAGTAATGCGTAACGCCATTTGGTTTTTGATTCGTGCTTCCTTGCGTGCTTTAGAGATTATTGCATCTGGATCAGGTACGAATAACAATGGCCCTGGTCTAGATCGGGTTTGGGTCATACACCGGGTATGCCTTTTTGTTTTTAATTTTTCGCAGATAAGCTAAATTATAATAAGCTAAACTAAACTAATTTAATTCTACGGTAATCTAATTTGATCTAATTGTAACCTAAGTTAATCTAAGGTAATCTAATCTAAGGTAGTCTAAGGTAATCTAAGGTAATCTAATCTAAGGTAATCTAGAGTAATCTAAAGTTCTGTAACTAATTAACTAACTATCCTACGGTGGAATATGTTTTTGATTCTGGCTACTAATTCCCTGGTATTTCGGTGACAGAGCGCCGCACGAACTATTCAATAAACCAAGTGGCCAGGCCGACTACGGAGAGGCAGGATCCTTTTGGTCCCAATATAATTGGTGACTTTTCGGAAAATCCAATAACCAAGTCCGTGTATAATTGTCTTTCTTAGACACCACTAAATGCTTGTGAATAAGTTTGATAGAGAGTAGTATTGCCTGATACCAGTTCCCCGGCAGTGGCCCAAAAACTAGTAACTCTCCTGATATGGCCGAAACGGACGGTTTTTAATTGCGCGGTGTCGTCAGGCCGCGGCTCACCAGGATCAGCCACTCATGGGAGAGGGTACTGTTTTAAATTTATATTTAGCGGGGCCTAAATCTTACTACTCCTTATAAGTAAGGGAAGTATGACCTAGAGTCGTATTTTTGAGATATCAGTAACATCGAACCTATATTTTAGCCTAAGATAGTTAGGGAGTAGTGAATGTTTATTTTGGGATTTTCTAGTTTATAAGACAGGTAAAGTAAATGCGATAAAATTTGTAATTCAGATAAGGTTAAAGTAAGTGCATACTATGATTTCGTCAGTTATGTTGCCGAGATTATGGAATGCTGGCTCATGAATAGGCAGAGGCCTTGTATTCATTACACTAGTCATAAACGCCCCTGTCATAAGACATGTCACTGGGTACTGCGTTAGGCTTGAAGATTCTGAATAGACAACAACGTCCCTTACCCCCAACGCCCGTGCAGTCTGACTACAGGCATACACGTTCAGACGGCTCATCCAATTGAGCGACTCGGTTGGGTGACGTATTAACATTCCAAAATGGTCTAAACTTTCTTAAGCATAATAGAATACATGGTTTACCATATCTGAGAGACGTGATGTGTTTCAATGCTTTCGTTAATGATTGGTAAAGATAGTTAGGCCCTTAAAAAGAGTTCAACCATAAAGAACACCATGGCCAAGTCAAGTTGACTTCCATGAACACGTTCGGTTATCCTAACGGTCCAATCCTTTATGTGTCTAAACAAACATTTCCTTAATTAACTAAGAATCCCTCAAGCGGGGTGCAATGCTTGAGACCGCGTTATGGTGCAGTGTGCTGGTCAACACTAACTGTGTTCCATGGCCTTACTTAGCAGAGGTACAGCTTACAACAACCGCTGTACTTCAGCATGCACGTACGAAGTTTATATGCTTGGTGACTACACTAGCATGGTCTAGGACCGACAATGTACTAAGGGTCTAGTCAGATGTTTCACTACGCAAGAGTCCTCATTCGGAATCCAAAGCTCGATAGACTTACTACAATCGGTGTGCCTCGGTCGATCTTACGTTGTATCCGATAGACTTCTCTTACCAAGGGGTGACACAGATAGTGTACTCTGAATCGGGGTTCGCGACTTCCCAATAACAAAGAATATAACTACGTTCTATTAGTTGGAAGAGTTTAAAGCATAATCAGAAAGCATTTCGACAGCATACACAAACCATAATATTATTTCGGCATTATAACTGCTTACATCATAGCATACACTAAAGATAACTACTCGCTAATCATGGCAACAATATCATAAAACATTATATAAGATAAAGGATAGAAGTACCAGTAGATTAAATGAGTTTCGAATACAAAAGTGACAACTTCAAGACTCCAGACCGCTCCTAATACAATCTTCAGTATTCTTCTCCGGGTACTAGGTTTCCCGCACAGAGTAGAAGGCCTTGAGAGTATGACTAATATTGTACAAGAGAGAGAAAGAAGTGAATTGAAGTGTGTGTTGGAATGAATGACAAAGACCCTTTAAATAGACTTGGAATTTGCCAGAATACGCCTGGCAGGCTGCATGGCAGGCCGTATGGTGGGGCGTATTTGGCAGGCCGTATTGCTGGCAGACCGCATGGTGGGCCGTGTGTTGGGGCATATTTGGCAGGCCGTATCCATAAGGGCAGGCCGTATGGCAGCCCGGATTTGATGCTGGTCAGCCTTGATTCCCTGGATCGTAACTTGATTTCTTGTCTTTCACCGTTTTCGCTCTAGTATCTTCGTTTTAGCTCCGATTCTCTTGATTCTTTTTGCACCACCTTCGTAATTACTTGTTCTTCAATTCTAACTGACGAAGTGGGTATTTTTCCTACAAAGTTTGAATCTTTCTTGTTTTTGGGCCTTAATACCGGGGTGAAAACGTGACTTTTTAGCCGATATCATGTTGGGAACTGAAGCATGAGTTAGTATAATATAATGACACTTGATCAACGTGATTATATTACAGTAAGTCATGCTGAGTTTCTAATGGAGTGTGATGATTCACTGACCATAACGTCATCATGTGCCATTTTACACGACTCTTACATTCTACCTAATCTCCATATATATCGAGAACATATCTTCCTGATAGTTCTATCTTTTCTCTTGAATTCTGGTAATTTAACCAATCAAGATAGTACTATTACAATTTCTCTCTCGGAATGTTAGTTATGTTCATTTCGAATTTCATATCTATGAAATTTGGACCATTATTCGCTTAACTTAAAGTCGGGAAGAGAAAACAAAAGGATGGAACTCCCAAAATATAAAGGAAATGAAGAGGGTGGATTTATAGTGAAATATCCGACAGAGCAATCGAAACAGATTATTGCATTTAATCAAAGAAGATCCTAATTTTCTTAATTACCGAAGAATCAAATCTCATTACGAAGATTTTCTCTAAATCCCTCGAACTTCGGAAATCAACCATATCTACGTCAAAAGATATGACGAAACTTTATTTCTCTCATTTTACTCTTTTGTGATAACTCTACTTATACTCTTCGCGTAATCGAATTGTTTTATCTATATTACTCAATGATGATAAAACTCTAATTTTCAACTCATATGAGTCATGAAAACATACTTATTGTTAGCCATGACCATCCCAATCAAATTTCGAGACGAAATTTCTTTAACGGGTAGGTAATGTGACGACCCGAAAATTTCTGACCAAATTTAAACTTAATACCGTATGATCTCGACACGATAAGCAAAGTCTGTAATGTTGAGTCTCAAAATTTTTGAAACTGTTTCTATATAGAAAGAAAATATATTAAAAATAAATGATTTCAAGCACAAATAATGAACGATTGTAATACTCGGTTGGCGTTTCGCAAGTGTTCATATAGATCTAATACGAGTTTATGAAGATTTAAAATAAAAATTTAACTATAAATCGATTACAAAGATTTTAGATTTGATAAATTGTTTTTACCCTTCTAGATTATATTTTGGTACTCCGTACATATTATTTGAAATAGAAAATAAATAATTAATAAATCTTTTTGATCAGGTTTCAAACAGGTAATGACCAGAATAAATAAATGGTCTCAATTTAAAAATTTAGGATTTTTAGGAACAACTTTATACATTAACTGTTTAGCAATAGACACGATATAACACTCCCTAATAGGACAAACGTCCGGCTGCTAAAATGTATCATTATTTTCATTTCCGCATGTTGATTATAAGGTTATTATTATATTATTATTTATAATATTTCTTGACTTTATATAACATATACACTGCATATAGATATATTGCACCCAAATTGTTCTGTTTCTTCTTGATCAAATATCACGTACCATCCACTCTCATTCTTCAAGTAAACCCGCCACCATCATCACATGCTAGATTCCTACAACCGCAAACCATAACCTTCACCACTTTGACCTATCAACAACCACTAGCCACCATCTAGTCCGCCACCTCTCACAATCGACTACCACCCTAGATGTAACCGAACTACCACCATGACTCAATCACATGAACACATCACCACCTTGATCATCACCATAAACCGTCATTCCACCATCTCTCTCTCATCCGGTCTCTCTCTCATATTTCTATCCGGCGAAATCAACATCTAAATCACCATCACAACTTCTACTACTATTAACTGTTCGAGCACCACCGTGATCACCATCTTCAACCTTTAAACATCACCACCATCATCGTTAACTTACTGCTGCTGTTTTAACTTCTGTTTCTAACCGAAACCATTACGTCGCCTGCCACTTTCCATCGTCACCACTTCACGACCACCATCACCATAGAACAACCCAGCTGCAGCCATTGTTTTTACTTTTGTATCCGAACACCCAAACCAAACCCACTACATTAAATAAACCCCATCGAAACCCATTTAAACCGGCATCCATTAAATTCTGTTTGAACAACAGCGTTAGCTGCTGTGTTTGTTTCTGTTTCCACTGCAAAAATCGAAGCAAAACAGACCCAATTGTGCTGTAGCTACATACAAACCCCAAACCCATGAATTACTGTTACTGTATCGGCTCATCAAAACACCACAACACCCACCTTATCACCACCATCGACTTTAGCTACTGCATACCACAACACACAGCCCAACACACGAACACCCACTGTACGTTTCTTGTTTCTGATGATAATGACGATGTAAAGAAGCGAGACTAGTTTTGTTCGCTGCTATAGAGTATATGGTTTCTGAAACCGTTAACTGGGTTATGATATTTAGATCATGATAATTGGATTATGCTAATTGGGTTTTAATATTTGGGCTTGGGCATGTGTTGGTTATGACGGACTTATTAAACTTGGGCTTCTTTTAAATCCTAATGGACTTGAATATAGGTATATCATTATGGTTATTAGTATTATTAATATTATTATTATTATTATTATTATTATTATTATTATTATTATTATTATTATTATTATTATTATTATTATTATTATTATTATTATTATTATTATTATTATTATTAAGTATTAGTAAGTACTACTACTACTACTACTACTACTACTACTACTGCTACTGCTGCTGCTGCTGCTCCTGCTCCTGCTGCTGCTCCTGCTCCTGCTGCTGCTGCTCCTGCTCCTGCTGCTGCTCCTGCTGCTGCTGCTGCTGCTGCTGCTGCTCCTGCTGCTGCTGCTGCTCCTGCTGCTGCTGCTACTGCTACTGCTACTGCTACTGCTACTGGCTACTGCTACTGCTACGGCTACTGCTACTGCTACGGCTACTGCTACTGCTACTGCTGCTGCTGCTGCTGCTGCTACTGCTGCTGCTACTGCTACTGCTACTGCTACTGCTACTGCTAATAATTATTGTTATTATTATGATAATTGTTATCATTTCCTAACATTTTAAAGTATAATTATTATTATCATTAATCTAATTATTAGTATTATTATCATTATTATTATTATTATAAGTATTATTATTAATACAATTATTTTTATAATTAATATGATTGTCATTATTAGTATTATTATTAGTATTATTATTATTATTATTATTATTATTATTATTATTATTATTATTATTATTATTATTATTATTATTATTATTATTATCATTATTACATTAGTAGTAAAATTATTATTATTATCAGTACTATTATTATTATTATCTTTATTACTAAAAGAAATTTTTATTAATTATCATTTTTATTAAAATTAGTATTATTATTGAAATTAACATTTTATTAAACTATCATGTTTATTATTAAAATCTTCATTTTTATTATTATTAGAATTATCATAATTTTTATCGTAATTAGTATTATTTTTATCATTATTATTATTAGTATTATTAATATATTAAATAAAAATTTTCTATATAAAAATATATTTATGACATAACACATAACTATAATAATATTTTTGTAATAAATATTAACTATTCCTTTAAAGTATATAAAAATAAATATTTAATTAAGTTATTAATATATAAATTAATAAAATAACAATTAATAATAAGTTATATATAATTTTGTGCGATTACAATTATATGTGTTAATATATATATATATAAATGATATAGGTTCGTGAATCCGAGGTCAACCTTGCATTGTTCAGTTCCATCGTATGAATATTTTACTACAAAATATTGTATCGTGAGTTCATTTGATTCTCTTTTACTCTTTACATTTTTGGGACTGAGAATACATGCGCTGTTTTTATAACTGCTTTATTTAATGCTTTTAAAATATATTTTGAACTACGAATACATGAAATGCTTTTATAAATGTTTGACGAGATAGACACAAGCAAAACATTCCTCGAATGAATTATTATACAGACAGAAGTTCTGTGAATTATTATTGAATTATGTGGACATGATAATTGCCACCAATTGATGTAAATATTTCCCCCTGATTATTATTACTTGGTAACCTAAGAATTAGAATCGTATATGGCCCTAATTCACGCGAATCCTAAAGGTAGCTACCGGGTTTAACACCCCCACCCAGAATGTTCACTAGACGGAATAGCTAGTGGGCGTGGTGGTTAGTACTTCGAAGTTTATTTTTTATTATACAGAAGAGATGTTCTGTTTTGGGGATATTATTGATGCGCATTATATGTTAAGGTTGGTTACCATGTTGAGCAATGAAATCGAAATGAATTTTATGTATCGAGAGAAAGATTTTTATACACAGGTTATATGTATTACTTTTGTGCACGAGATATGTGTTCGGTTATTAAAAATCGTGAGGCAACCTACGGGGGAGAAAAGGATACGAACCTACTCTGCTAAGTATTATGAAAAATGGTTTTGTACACGAGAGAGGTGTACTATATTTAAATCTTGTGGTCTATCAAAATGATGAATTTTATTGCTTATGATAAACTATGAACTCACCAACCTTTTGGTTGACACTTGAAACATGTTTATTCTCAGGTATGAAAGAAGTCTTCCGCTGTGCATTTGCTCATTCTAGAGATATTACTTGGAGTCATTCATGACATATTTCAAAAGACGTTGCATTCGAGTCATTGAGTTCGTCAAGATTATTACTAGGTCAATTATAGTTGGATATATTATGAAATGGTATGCATACCGTCAACTTTCGATGTAATGAAAGTTTGTCTTTTAAAAATGAATGCAATGTTTGTAAAATGTATCATATAGAGGTCAAGTACCTCGCGATGTAACCAAATGTAATGTATTCGTCCAGATGGATTAGGACGGGTCCTTTCAAGAATCATACAAAGCATCTTGACTTGAGGAATTAAACTTGATGAAACGATCTTCCACATTAGATGTTGAAGGAACTTCATTGTGCTGATTTTTTTGAACAACAGAAGTAGAAGCTGCATTATAAATAGAAAATTATCATTGTCTACAGGCTTGAAGATCAAAATGCTGAACTGCTGGAGCTTCATTGTTTCCATAAAAGTTCTCCATCCGGTTGTAAACATTAACTGAACACCATCAGAACTGATCTCTATGATCGAACAATTAACTGTGATGGTGTTAATGAACACTTCAGAAGGAGGAACTATATTGTGATATGTGATGTCAGACCACTTTAAAGGTAATAGATGCATAACAAATCAAGATAAATGAAGTTAATAATATTTAGGTTGAGTAAAAAATTAAGTTACTGTAAACCTAAATCTAATTGATAAACATACCATGCTTGGGTCATGACAATCCAGCAACCATTTAATGAACATTGGCGATCGATGTTGTGGAACATGAATTTCAACCAAATCAACATTAAACACAGCCAAATCAAATATTTTCCTATCAAGTAATGTGATTTGCAGTATGTATTTCTTGGTAATTTTAAGATCTTCAACAATCTGACTCCACGCAGTTGAAAAAGTGAGATAATCTCATATCCACTTCAATTCAAGTGCAGAGTGATAACCGGATACATTAATGTTCATTAACTTGGATGTTTTTGTTTTTCTGAAGTAGTTGTTTGCAAAATCATGCGACATAGTCTGGAAATTAACGTGAAATATGTTTTAGAAAGTGATATTTGCACTTGTCATTATATAAATTTGATAACATTATAAGTAAAATTATTTATTTAAAAAGAATAGCATCGTAATACCTGTAATTGCTCATACGGGCACTTAAACATGATAATAAAAGAAATAAACTAGAAAGTTTGTTCCATTAGTTGAGTATATCTGTCTTGGAATTAAAATAAAATACATTTATACAATGAAGTTCTGAGTATATGGTATAACAATTTTTTAAACCAAATATTAATGTTTGTATATTTTGAGAACATATTTAAGTTACAATGTAATGTAAATAATATAATTATTAATGATAAAGATTTGTAAAAGCACAATCTTATTTTTATAAAAAACACATCACAAAGTTAAAAATTAAAAGTTATATTTTTATAAATTTAGAAGAATATATAGATTCTTTAGATAATATTATCAACAGACATATATACTGGAGAAACACAATATTCGGAATAAAAGTGTCAGATAGAAGTGTCTATAACTACTTGAAAATTGAAATTACAAAGCCGATTTAACTACTTGGAAGGATGCATGCATTCATCAATTAGCAATTTCTTTTACATAGGAAAATTATTAAGAAACTAACATAATATCCATTACAAACCCTAACATACAATAGATAGTAATATAACAACTTGAACAAATAAAGACGTTTACAGATACTATAGTTAGTTGGAAATCGAAGTAGATATTGAAAAAAGAAACTAAAAAAAGTAGATGACACTTACAGGTATATTGTGGTCCTTGTGCGTAAAAGCGTTTTTGAAGGTCGAAAGGTTTTGAAGAAGTCAAGGCGACAAACATATGTTTTTTTTTATCTCACCTACTTTTTTTTATTTTACAGTAAAAATTAAGTACAGTAAAAGGGCCTTTTTTGTTGGACTAAATAAACCAGGAATATTTTATACGGACTATATTATATTGGACTGAAACAACACTGAAAATGTTGTTTTATAAAATTAGTGGGCCTGAATACAGCGAAAACAAAATTAGCCCAAAATTAAACAAAAACCGATTCACAGATTAGTGCTGTTGTAATAATTAATCGTATAACAACACGAATATCAAGACACCAAGCAAAAAATATCTTTCTTGGAAGGTGATTTATAGTAAAACAAACAGACATTAAATTTCAATGTAAGTACAAAGTTGTTTCCATCACTTTCTACTTCATTTGATTGTAAGTAAACAATTTTTTCAATCACTTTGTGCTTCATTTGTTAAATCAAGAGTTGTATATACTTTGATTGTATTTAATAATTAGTTTAATATAAATATATCTATTTTTTTTGCTCTTAGGGTTTTTAAAGATTGTAATTTTAAATTAATGTAAACATGATCATCATTTGATAGATAAAGTTATACGGATTTATTTGTTTTCATATTTTTATAGGTTGCATGTACGTTAGTTGTTGGATAAGAATAAGTGTTTAATATATATAAATCCCGACTTAATTAGTATAAATTGGTATTTAAATAGGGTTTACTAACCAAAATTAGTAATATAATGTTGTTGTATAAATAATATTTTGATTACATAAATAAAAAAACTAAAGTCAACTACCTGGACGATTTTTAATACTTGAAGATTACTTTAATAGTTTATCATAAACATTGTTATTTAGTTTAGGAGATTAAGTTCTGATGATTGATGGTTCTTAATTCATCATTGTGCAGAGATGTAAAAGATTCAAATCTATTATGATATTAGGGATTATGAGGAATAGTATATTAGATTAGAAAACAATTATGTTCTCATTATACTATGTTTTTCATGGTTGAAATTTTTTTATTGATTTTAAGTTTGATGTATTTGCAATTAATTATACAAATTTATAATTGATAAATGTAATAGAATTTTGTATTAACTAATATGTATTAATTTGATTGATCAGATAATAGAGTTGAATGGATTTTTTCTCAAAGACTACCTTCGTTTCTGACGGTCATTCATGATCCAAATGGGAAGGAAATGGTAAAGCATATACCCACCTATTTATTTATAGGATAATCCTCTGTTAAATTATTTAGCATATGCTTAAATACAACTTCTCAATGTTCTTTTAACGAAACATTTATTCATTTATCAGCAAGCACCAGAAGAATTTGTGAGAAGACATATTGATCCACCAGGTGCTATTGATTATTTTAGCATTAAGTTAAGATGCACATATTCTATTCGGATTCAACTGCGATGGGAAGGTACAAAATTGTTCTTCACTAATGGCTGGGAAGATATTAATAACTATTTCCAAACTGAACAAAGTGACATATTAACGTTGGCATTTGTGGGTGAGTACACATTTGAAATGAAACATTACGTAGCAAGAGACGATTTATGTGAACGTTTTTATTCGAAAACGCCGTGTCAATCATGCTTAAATTTGAACATGAATCCAAACGCCTCGGAACTGGTATTGTATTTTGTACACTAAGAATATATTACATCAAAATAAGTTTCTTGAATGCAGTTTTTTTCATAATATCATACAAGCATGGACTCCAAATCTTGTCCTTATTTTAATATGCAATAGCGGAAGCTCTTAATAACCACCTGAGAATAAACATGCTTAAAACGTCAACAAAAATGTTGGTGAGTTATAGGTTTAACCTATATATTATCAAATCATAATAATAGACCACAAGATTTCATATTTCAATATACATCCCATACATAGAGATAAAAATCATTCATATGGTGAACACCTGGTAACCGACATTAACAAGATGCATATAAGAATATCCCCTATCATTTCGGGAAATCCTTCGGACATGATAAAAACGAATTCGAAGTACTAAAGCATCCGATACTTTGGATGGGGTTCGTTAGGCCCAATAGATCTATCTTTAGGATTCGCGTCAATTAGTAGATCGGTTTACTAATTCTTAGGTTACCAAGCAAAAGGGGCATATTCGGCTTCGATCATTCACCCATATAATGTAGTTTCAATTACTTGTGTCTATTTCATAAAACATTTATAAAACTGCATGTATTCTCATCCCAAAATATTAGATTTTAAAAGTGGGACTATAACTCACTTTCACAGATTTTTACTTCGTCGGGAAGTAAGACTTGGCCACTGGTCGATTCACGAACCTATAACAAATATGTACATATATATCAAAGTATGTTCACAATATATTTACAACATTTTTAATACGTTTTAATGTTTTAAGTTTATTAAGTCAGCTGTCCTCGTTAGTAACCTACAACTAGTTGTCCACAATTAGATGTACAGAAATAAATCGATATATATTAACTTGAATCAATCCACGACCCAGTGTATACACGTCTCAGGCTAGATCACAACTCAAAGTATATATATATTTGGAATCAACCCCAACCCTGTATAGCTAACTCCAACATTACTGCATATAGAGTGTCTATGGTTGTTCCAAATAATATATATACATGGGTCGATATGATATGTCAAAACATTTGCATATGTATCTATGGTATCCCAAGATTACATAATATATTAGAATACATGTAATACAATATAAGTTAGCTAGGATATGATTTGTATAGAATTTTACAATAATTCCCGTAGCTACAACAATCAAAAAATAACCAATCTTAGTTTTACCCATAACTTCTTCGTTTTAAATCCGTTTTGAGTGAATCAAATTGCTATGGTTTCATATTGAACTCTATTTTATGAATCTAAACAGAAAAGTATAGGTTTATAATTTGAAATATAAGTTACAAGTCGTTTTTGTAAGAGGTAGTCATTTCAGTCGAAAGAACGACGTCTTGATGACCATTTTGAAAAACATACTTCTACTTTGAGTTTAACCATGATTTTTGGATATAATTTCATGTTCATAAGAAAAATCATTTTCCCAGAAGGACAACTTTTAAATCAAAGTTTATCATAGTTTTTAATTATCAAACCCAAAACAGCCCGCGGTGTTACTACGACGGCGTATGTCCGGTTTTACTTTGTTTTTCGTGTTTCCAGGTTTTAAATCATTAAGTTAGCATATCATATAGATATAGGACATGTGTTAAGTTGATTTTAAAGGTCAAGTTAGAAGGATTAACTTTTGTTTGCGAACAAGTTTAGAATTAACTAAACTATGTTCTAGTGATTTCAAGTTTAAACCTTCGAATAAGATAGCTTTATATGTATGAATTGAATGATGTTATGAACATCATTACTATCTCAAGTCTTGTGGATAAACCTACTAGAAAATAGACAAATGGATCTAGCTTCAAAGAATCCTTGGATGGCTTGAAAGTTCTTGAAGTAGAATCATGACACGAAAACAAGTTCAAGTAAGATCATCACTCGAAATAAGATTGTTATAGTTATAGAAATTGAACCAAAGTTTGAATATGAGTATTACCTTGAATTAGAAAGATAACCTACTATAAATAACAAAGATTTCTTGAGGTTGGATGATCACTTTACAAGATTGGAAGTAAGCTAGCAAACTTGGAACTATTCTTGATTTTATGAAACTAGAACTTATAGAATTTATGAAGAACACTTAGAACTTGAAGATAGAACTTGAGAGAGATCAATTAGATGAAGAAAATTTAAGAATTAAAGTGTTTGTAGGTGTTTTTGGTCGTTGGTATATGGATTAGATATAAAGGATGTGTAATTTTGTTTACATGAAAATAAGTCATGAATGATTACTAATATTTTTGTAATTTTATGAGATATTTCATGCTAGTTGCCAAATGATGGTTCCCACATGTGTTAGATGACTCACATGTTCTGCTAAGAGCTGATCATTGGAGTGTATATACCAATAGTACATACATCTAAAAGCTGCGTATTGTACGAGTACGAATACGGGTGCATACGAGTAGAATTGTTGATGAAACTGAACGAGGATGTAATTGTAAGCATTTTTTGTAAGTAGAAGTATTTTGATAAGTGTATTAAAGTCTTTAAAAAGTGTATATATACATATTAAAACACTACATGTAATTACATTTTAACTGAGTCGTTAAGTCATCGTTAGTCGTTACATGTATATGTTGTTTTGAAACCTTTAGGTTAACGGTCTTGTTAAATATTGTTAACCCATTGTTTAGTATATCTAAAGAGATGTTAAATTGTTTCATTATCATGATATTATGATATATAATATATCTTAGTATGATATATATACAGTTAAATGTCGTTACAACGATAATCGTTACATATATGTCTCGTTTCGAAATCATTAAGTTAGTAGTCTTATTTTTATATATGTAGTTCATTGTTAATACACTTAATGATATATTTACTTATCATTTAACATAATTAACCAAGTGTATCAATATTTTAATATGATTCATATGTACTTAGTAAGACGTTGTTATAACGATAATCGTTATATATACCGTTTCGAGTTTCTTAATTCAATAAACTCAATTTTATGTAAATAACTCATTGCTAAAATACCTAAAGAGATACTTAATTATCATAATATCATGTTAACTATATATATAATCATATATATGTCATCATATAGTTTTTACAATTTTTAACGTTCATGAATCACCGGTCAACTTGGGTGGTCAATTATCTATATGAAACCTATTTCAATTAATCAAGTCTTAACAAGTTTGATTGCTTAACATGTTGGAAACACTTAATCATGTAAATAAAAATTTTATTTAATATATATAAACATGGAAAATTTCGGGTCACTACAGTACCTACCCGTTAAATAAATTTCGTCCCGAAATTTTAAGCAGTTGGAGGTGTTGACGTATCTTCCAGAAATAAGTGCGGGTATTTCTTCTTCATCTAATCTTCTCGTTCCCAGGTGAATTTGGGTCCTCTAGGAGCATTCCATCGAACTTTAACAATTGGTATCTTGTTTTGCTTAAGTCTTTTAACCTCACGATCCATTATTTCGACGGGTTCTTCAATGAATTGAAGTTTTTAGTTGATTTGAATTTCGTCTAACGGAAGAGTGAGATCTTTTTTAGCAAAACATTTCTTCAAATTCGAGACGTGGAAAGTGTTATGTACAGCCGCGAGTTGTTGAGGTAACTCAAGTCGGTAAGCTACTGGTCCGACACGATCAATAACCTTGAATGGTCCAATATACCTTGGGTTTAATTTCCCTCGTTTACCAAATCGAACAATGCCTTTCCAAGGTGCAACCTTAAGCATGACCATCTCTCTAATTTCAAATTCTATATCTTTTCTTTTAATGTCGGCGTAGCTCTTTTGTCGACTCTGGGCGGTTTTCAACTGTTGTTGAATTTGGATGATCTTCTTGGTAGTTTCTTGTATTATCTCCGGACCCGTAATCTGTCTATCCCCCACTTCACTCCAACAAATCGGAGACCTGCACTTTCTACCATAAAGTGCTTCAAACCGCACCATCTCAATGCTTGAATGGTAGCTGTTGTTGTAGGAAAATTCTGCTAACGGTAGATGTCGATCCCAACTGTTTTCGAAATCAATACCACATGCTCGTAGCATGTCTTCAAGCATTTGTATCATTCTTTTGCTCTGCCCATCAGTTTGTAGATGATAGGCAGTACTCATGTCTAGATGAGTTCCTAATGCTTGCTGTAATGTCTGCCAGAATCTTGAAATAAATCTTCCATCCCTATCAGAGATAATAGAGATTGGTATTCCATGTCTGGAGATGACTTCCTTCAAATACAGTCGTACTAACTTCTCCATCTTGTCATCTTCTCTTATTGGCAGGAAGTGTGCTGATTTGGTGAGACGATCAACTATTACCCAAATAGTATCAAAACCACTTGCAGTCCTTAGCAATTTAGTGATGAAATCTATGGTAATGTTTTCCCATTTCCATTATGGGATTTCGGGTTGTTAAAGTAGACCTGATGGTTTCTGATGCTCCGCTTTGACCATAGAACGCGTCAAACATTCCCCTACGTATTTAGTAACATCGGCTTTCATACCTGGCCACCAAAAATGTTTCTTTAGATCCTTGTACATCTTCCCCGTTCCAGGATGTATTGATTATCTGGTTTTATAAGCTTCTCTAACTACCATTTCTCTCATATCTCCAAATTTTGGTACCCAAATTCTTTCAGCCCTATACCGGGTTCTGTCTTCCCGAATATTAAGATGCTTCTCTGATCCTTTGGGTATTTCATCCTTTAGGTTTCCCTCTTTTAGAACTCCTTGTTGCGCCTCCTTTATTTGAGTAGTAAGGTTAGTGTTAATCATTATATTCATAGATTTTACACGAATGGGTTCTCTGTCCTTTCTGCTCAAGGCGTCGGCTACCACATTTGCCTTCCCTAGGTGGTAACGAATCTCAAAGTCGTAATCATTTAATAATTCAATCCATCAGCGCTGCCTCATGTTCAGTTGTTTCTAATTAAATATGTGTTGAAGACTTTTGTGGTCGGTATATATAATACTTTTGACCCCATATAAGTAGTGCCTCCAATTCTTTAATGCAAAAACAACCGTGCCTAATTCCAAATCATGCGTCGTATAATTCTGCTCGTGAATCTTCAATTGTCTAGACGCATAAGCAATTACTTTCGTTCGTTGCATTAATACACAATCGAGACCTTGCTTTGAGGCGTCACAATATATCACAAAATCATCATTCCCTTCAGGTAATGACAATATAGGTGCCGTAGTTAACTTTTTCTTCAACAATTGAAAAGCTTTTTCTTGTTCATCCTTCCATTCAAATTTCCTCCTTTTATGCGTTAATGCGGTCAAGGGTTTTGCTATTTTAGAAAAATCTTGGATGAATCTCCTGTAATAACCAACTAGTCCTAAAAACTGACGTATGTGTTTCAGAGTTTTCGGGGTTTCCCACTTTTCAACGGTTTCAATCTTTGCTGGATCCACCTGAATACCTTCTTTGTTCACTATGTGACCGAGGAATTGAACTTCTTCCAACCAAAATGCACACTTTGAAAACTTGGCGTACAGTTTTTCTTTTCTCAGCAACTCTAGCACTTTTCTCAAATGTTCTTCGTGCTCTTGATCATTCTTCGAGTAAATAAGTATGTCATCAATGAAAATAATGACAAACTTGTTAAGATATGGCCCACACACTCGGTTCATGAGGTCCATGAACACAGCTGGTGCGTTAGTCAATCCCAACGGCATAACCATAAACTCGTAATGACCGTAACGCGTCCTAAAAGTAGTCTTTGGAATATCATCCTCCTTCACCCGCATTTGATGATATCCAGAACGCAAGTCAATCTTCGAATAAATAGACGAGCCTTGTAGTTGATCAAATAAGTCGTCGATTCTAGGTAGTTGGTAGCGATTCTTGATGGTAAGTTTGTTCAACTCTCGGTAGTCGATACACAACCTGAATGTACCATCTTTCTTCTTGACAAACAAAATAGGAGCTCCCCATGGTGATGTACTTGGTCGTATGAAACCACGCTCTAGAAGTTCTTGTAATTGGCTTTGAAGTTCCTTCATTTCGCTGGGTGCGAGTCTGTATGGAGCACGAGCTATTGGTGCAGCTCCTGGTACAAGGTCTATTTTAAATTCAACGAATCGATGTGGGGCTAATCCCGGTAATTCTTTTAGAAATACATCGGGAAATTCTTTTGCGACGGGAACATCACTGATGTTCTTTTCTTCAGGTTTAACTTCCTCGATGTATGCTAGAATTACGTAACAACCTTTTCTTATTAGTTTTTGTGCTTTCAAACTACTAATAAGATTTAATTTCGCGTTGTTCTTTTCTCCATACACCATTAAAGGTTTTCCTTTTTCACGCATAATGCGAATCGCGTTTTTGTAACAAACGACCTCTGCTCTCACCTTCTTCAACCAGTCCATGCTAATTATTACATCAAAACTCCCTAACTCGACTGGTATTAAATCAATCTTAAACGTTTCATCACCCAGTTTAATTTCTCTATCCCGACATATATTATCTGCTGAAATTAATTTACCATTTGCTAATTCGAGTAAAAATTTATTATCCAAAGGCGTCAATGGGCAACTTAATTTAGCACAAAATTCTCTACTCATATAGCTTCTATCCGCACCCGAATCAAATAAAACATAAGCAGATTTATCATCAATAAGAAATGTACCCGTAATAAGCTCCGGGTCTTCCTGTGCTTCTGCCGCATTAATATTGAAAACTCTTCCACAGCCCTGCCCATTAGTATTCCCCTGATTCGGGCAATTTCTAATAACGTGGCCCGGTTTTCCACATTATAACAAACAACATTGGTATTACTTGCTCCGACACTATTCGTTTCAGCATTACTTGTTCTGACATTATCTGTTCCTTTAGTTCTGTTAAACTTTGGTCCGTAGACCTCACACTTTGTCGTGTTGTGACCATTTCTTTTACACCTGTTGCAAAATGTCGTGCAAAACCCCTGATGATTTTCTTCATACCTATGACATGGCTGTTTTTGGTTTTTGTTGCCATTGTTGTTATTGAGGTTGTTGTTGGGATTATTATTGTTGTTGAAACGGTTGTTGTAGTTGTTGTTGTTGTTGGGATATTTGTTGTAGTTATTGTTAGGATTGCGGTTATTGTTGCGATTGTTGTTGCGGTTGTTGGGATAGTTGTTGCGATTGTGGTTGTAATTGTTGTTGTTGTTGTTGTACTGGTGACTCTTGTCACCGTTTTCCTCCCACTTCCTCTTGAGTTGTTTTGTGTTGGCTTCTTCGGCCACCTCTCTTTAATTCTTCCCTCAATTTGATTTATGAGGTTATGAGCCATTCGACTTGCCTTCTGTATAGAAGCGGGCTCGTGTAAACTCACATCTTCTTGAATTCTTACTGGTAACCCTTTTACAAATGCGTCGATCTTCTCTTCTTCATCTTCGAATGCTCCCAGACACAATAGGCACAACTCTGTGAATCGTAGTTCATATGTGGTAACGTCGAACCCTTGTGTTCGTAACTCTCTATGTTCTGCCTTGAGTTTATTGACTTCGTTTCTATAACGGTACTGCTCGTTCATCAATTGCTTGAATGCCGACCATGGTAGTGCATAAGCAGCATTTTGTCCTACCTGTTCAAGATAGGTGTTCCACCACGTTAACGCAGTACCTGTGAAATTATGCGTAGCATACTTAACTTTGTCCTCTTCAGTACACTTACTTACGGCAAACACCGATTCGACTTTCTCGGTCCACCGTTTCAATCCAATTGGTCCTTCGGTTCCATCAAATTTCAAAGGTTTGCAGGCAGTGAATTCTTTGTAGGAGCATCCTACACGATTTCTTGCGCCGTTAGCTGCATTGCTAGATTCAGAGTTATTGTTGGTATGTAGCGCAGCCTGTACTGCGGCTATGTTTGCAGCAAGAAAGGAACGAAATTCCTCTTTGCTCATATTCATGGTATGTCGAGTAGTCGGTGCCATTTTCTTCAAAATAGCCAACTGAATCGAGTTAATCATACAGAATATTAAGAGTAGTCAATAGTATTTTGTAGCATAATATGAACTCATTTATAAAAGCTTTTTCTTCATATTAGCGTTTTATAATTTAAATTCGGGTACTATCTACCTGTTAAGTTAATACTTAGTAGCTAATATACAATTCAACTACTACAATTCCATATGAAAAACTAATTATAATAATATATCACATACAAATATTCTTCAAACTTACAACTTCGCTATATTACATATAACATGAAATATAGTACACTATGATACAGGACAGTTTTGAAGATAAATCTAGTTAATACGCAAGTTGTTCAGCAAAGGAAATAAAGACACGTAATTCATGTGATGACCCGGGAATTTCCGACCAAATTTAAACTTAATCTTTATATGTTTCCGACACGATAAGCAAAGTCTGTAATATTGAAATCTCAAAAATTTGAACTGTGTTCATGTATACATTTACCCTTTGACTGCTCTCGACGATTCACGAACAATTATTTGTAAATTAAATATGTACATATGTACACATATATAAATGTAAATAAGTATAATAATTGGAAATGATAGAATGTAATCATTTGAATCAAGAATTATTATTATTATTATTATTATTATATATCATTTAATTAATAACATGTAATGTTAATATAATAAATTTAATTATAAGTTAAACTATAATTGTTATAGTAATATTATCACTTACAATATTAACAACTATATTAGTGATAATAACATTATTATAAAAATAGATATGAATATAAATTGTTATATTATTATTACAAATATCATTGTAGATAGTATTATTATCAGTATCATTAATGATATTATCATTATCATTATGATTATAGTTAATAACATTATTATAATAAAAATAATACAATTTAATATGATTAGTATGAATAAATATTAATATATGTAACATATAATTATGAAATATGACATGTAAGAATTGTTATATGATAACATTATTATTATAAATAGTATTATTATTAGCATTATTAATAATATTAATATTAACAGTTTTATTATTATTGGTTACTATAAAAATATAATGGAATTATTATTGCTATTACTAATATCATCATATTATTATTATTATCATTAGGTATTATTAGTATTATTATAATTAATATTGTTATTATTAATAATATTAATATTATAAATTGTATAGTTATTATTATCATTAATATTAATAATAATATTATTATTATTACTATTATATTATCATAAACTTTACTATCATTATATATAACATTAAGAGTATTATTATTTTTATTTATAAGATTAGTTGATATATATAAATATGGATAGATAAACACAGTTTTATACAGAGAATTCAAAGGCAGTTAAGATATAAATATTTTTATAGAAATTAAGATTTGATCATATTATATAATCACAGTAAGATACACTTTATATCACTATCCATTCTAATTTTTTTTTCCTGCTTTCTATTATACTCGTGAACCAAGACATATATTTTTTTTTATATATCCATCGAATCATCACAGATCAGGAGGAGAGTCCAGTTGATTATTATTTTTCTCTCCATTACCATATTCAATCATGACAGTTTTAACTTCAATTATTGAGGAATTAATCAAGGAATCAAGCTCAAGCTCGACACCTCTGCTTCATTCTTAATTCGGTCAAAATTCGAAATTGAAGTAATCATCAAAATTCGTAAACACAGTTATGCTAGTAATTTTTCATTTAAACTGTAAGCAAATTTCTAGCCTTCAATTCGTTTTCATGATTTCTAATTTTCAAAGTCTAACTTTAAATTGTAAAAGTCAAATGGGTTGTTCTTCGTCAAATTCGATTTATGGTTAATGTTTCAGTTAAAATTTATGATTGAGAAAGTTTCTATTGATGATTTAAAACACGTTTCATGTTATAATCATAGTCTATTATGTACTCAAATTCAAAATCAAAATTTTTATTTTTTTTAAGTACCGAACGCTGCAGTGCAGCTGTTTTTATTTTTATTTTATTTTTCGATTTAAAATAATTCAAAGACATATAGATTGTTTATATATTTTTTGATAGTATTAAAATCATTTTGGTGAACGATTCCCATGTTGGTTTAACTCCTGATTGATTGTATAAATTGAAGAAGGTGAAGAAGATGATACTGTAAAAAAAAATCAGGTTAAATATAATTAAGTTTGAAAATAAATCAGAAAGACAATAAGCAGTTGAGTGGTAACGAGTGTTAGATGGTGAATGAATGGTCCTGAGTTCGAGCCCCAGCTGGGCAGTTCTTTTTGGAACGAATTTTGAGGGTATACATTTCTATTTTTCATATATACTATTATTATTTATTGTTAATCTTAATTATTACAATTATTCTGATTATTCGTAATGTTATTATTATTATTATTAACATTATAATTATTAGTATATTGTTACAAATACAAGTGTTAATGATCATTATTATTATTATTATTATTTTTATGATGATGATTATTATTATTATTATCATGGTTATTACCAATATTGGAATTTTTATTTACATTGAAAGTTATTATAATTATAATCAAATATAACTTTTATTCACTATTATTAATATTATATATTATCATGTATAAAAAATATACTTAAAAGTAACAATACCTATAAGTGTGAAATATGTATATTAACAATCTTTATATAAATATTTATATATAACAAATTACGTATTTTAATATATATATATATATATATATATATATATATATATATATATATATATATATATATATATATATATATATATATATATATATATATATATATATATATATATATATATATATATATATATATAATATATATATATATATATATAACTATATAACTATATAACTATATAAATAATAACCGTTTTTAAATATAAATATACAAATCATATAACTAGTATATAAAAGTTATAATATATAAACTTGTTCGAATACGAGTATACATTTTAATATATATACAAATGATATAGGTTCGTGAATCCGAGGCCAATCATGCATTGTTCAGTTTGTCTAATGTTGTCATATGTATTTTTACTACAAAACACATTAGGTGAGTTTCATTAATCCCTTTTTAAATGCTTTTGCAATATATATTTTTGGGACTGAGAATACATGCGCTGTTTTTTATAACTGTTTTACGAAATAGACACAAGTAATTGAAACTACATTATATGGTTGAATGATCGAAATCGAATATGCCCCTTTTTATTAAGTCTGGTAATCTAAGAATTAGGGAACATACACCCTAATTGACGCGAACTCTAAAGATAGATCTATCGGGCCCAACAAGCCCCATCCAAAGTACCGGATGCTTTAGTACTTCAAAATTTATATCATATCCGAAGGAGGATCCCGGAATGATGGGGATATTCTTATATGCATATTGTGAATGTCGGTTACCAGGTGTTCAATCCATATGAATGATTTTTATCTCTATGTATTGAAATATGAAATCTTGTGGTCTATTAAAATAATAGAAATGATTGTTATGATAAACTAATGAACTCACCAACCTTTTGGTTGACACTTTAAAGCATGTTTATTCTCAGGTATGAAAGAAATCTTCCGCTGTACATTTGCTTATATTAGAGACATTACTTGGAGTCATTCATGACATATTTCAAAAGACGTTGCATTAGAGTCGTGGAGTTCATCAAGATTATTATTAAGTCAATTATTGCTAAATATATTATAAAATGGTATGTATATCGTCAACTTTCGATGTAAGGAAGTTTGTCTTTTCAAAATGAATGAAATGTTTGTAAAATGTATCATATAGAGGTCAAATACCTCGCGATGTAATCAACTATTATGAATCGTTTATAATCGATGTGGACTTTGTCCGGATGGATTAGGACGGGTCTTGACAGTTGGTATCAGAGCGGTGGTCTTAGCGAACCAGGTCTTGCGTTAGTGAGTCTAACTGATAGTCGTTAGGATGCATTAGTGAGTCTGGACTTCGACCGTGTCTGCTTGTCAAAAGTTTTACTTATTGTTTTTGTCGAAAATCATCTGCTTATCATCCTTAGGAGATTACCTGCTTATCATTCTTAGTCTAGACATGTCTTACTGCCTCTATTGCATAGACAGTGTATAGATAAATTCATATCTTAGCGTATCTGTTATTGTTACCTTTGCATGATAGTTTCTGTAGATTCCTTCGTAACTTATGAGACTTTAGTATTATATATACATATGTAAATTATGTATTGCATGGTACTAATCTACATCCTATAATCTATTTCTTATCGAAAATCCTTCATCTGATCGTAAGAGATGAATCCCTCAACCAGTTCGAGTCCCTCAGATTTCGATAACTATTCCAATAGTTATTCCGACAGCTATTCCGATATGGAGTTTCACCTAAGCTCCGAAAGCAGCGTCACCAGAATGAATCAACCAATCATCCATCCCCAATTCATCTGATGGTTTCGTAGTCGACTTAATCAATGAAGACGCGAAGAAGGCAATCCCTTCCACCAACCGAATACACCTCTTGGTGAAGAACCTGAAGCACTTACCGGTAAACCTATCTGAAACACCATTTTCAGCCTCATTTCTAGAGTAGCTCGACACGATTATATTCTATCCACAATTCTAAACCTTATTCATCCGCTCTTTTCGACCGACAATCCAACCGGAATAATAGAAGAAGTCAACGAACTTCGCGCTCGTGTAATCAATTTGAAGAATATGGTGCAAAACCTACCAGCGTCAACAACATCACCGGCAACACCAGTACTACCAACAACAACATCAACAGCACAAGCCTCAACACTACACTACACGTCTCAAACTCTCAGTCTGTACCTCCAGCATAACCATCATACTACATGATGTCCTACATCGATTATCTTCGTTCTACATGACGTTCTACCTCCTTTATCTTCGTTAGACATGGCGAATATGTAATCTCTAAAGTTTTAGAGATTATTTATTCTAGTTCCAACCGAAAACTAAATGAGTTTAATATTATGTTAACTCATTAAATCCATGATTACATCTGAAGAAAATATATATGTATATATATTTTTTCATAAAGATTGCAATTAAAAATTCTTTTGTACAAACTGTTAATGGTGAAAATATTTTAACAGGTAGGTAATACCCGAGGAATATTTAAATTTCACATTAATAAGTTACATTGTACGTTCTTCGAATCTGTTTCAACAGTCATATATTATCCTACTTACAACCACCGATATACGTATCCGTTCACCGCAGAATAATCATTTTCATTCAATTTCATATTTGGATTTTGACCTATCAGAATCCAACAAGTGGCATAATGAAGAAAACATTTGACAAAATAAAATTTGTTAGAAATAGACAAATTAACTATGAAAATTTTGTTAAGAATCCACGCTAACAAAATCCTAGCTAACTGTTCCTAGTTAACTGATTACATTTTATTTACCGCAGTTTATTTATCGCAATTTAATTATCGCAATTTTATTTATCGTCATTTAATATCTGTTATTTACTTTACGCACTTTAATTATAGTCATTTATTTTCTGTTATTTATTTTACGCACTTTAAATATCGGGACACGTATACAAGGTTTTGACATATCATATCGACGCATCTATATATATTATTTTGAATCACCATAGACACTCTATATGCAGTAATGATCGAGTTCTCTATACAGGGTTAAGGTTGATTCTCAAATAATATATATACTTTGAGTTGTGATCGAGTCTGAGACATGTACATGGGTCACGATACATATTAATTAATTTGAATATTATATATTAAACTGTATATGAATTATTGGACTGTCAATGTGGACTATCGACTGTGGACTAATAATATTGGACAATTAAAATGAATTAAAATATTGATTATAACATATGAAACTAAACATTTCTTCAAGTTTGCCACTTGAATTCATCTTAAACTTCATTTGTATCTCGGCGATTACAATCTGCGTTCAAATCTTTCATGATTCTTGAAACCTCTCAATTAAGAAACAACTGAGAAGATGAACCAACTGCACTTCATCTATGGAAGAAAAGATTGACGCATATAGTTATACACCTGAAAACTCCTGGACCCTAAGTAAAAGTTTAACACGTGTCTGTGTTAGCTCCTTTGACATTGTTATTACCGAAAATAACATTGCAACTCGTTTTCAAATTAGCCAATTTTATCACAGCTTCAACAAATCAACTTCAACTTCCATTCGAATTAGCCTTATTATAACTTCGATATATAAGTTGCCTGTCGTCATCGTTACCGGAGAACCGTTTATATTTCACCACATTAGCAGTAAAATTACCAGCAACTTCAATGAATTTGGACTTTCCAAAAAATCATTATATTCATTGAAACCCCACCTTGTATTCATCTATACCCTGTAACAATAATTGCCATACCAATTACCGGGAATCAGCAATCAGTATTTCGAATCTCGTAGCATTTCTACATCAATAGTTATATGTATACATATAACAATTATTTCCTAGGATTACGATCTTCAATTCTGAAATTTTGAAAAGGCACCCAGTTTACGAATCGATACTCTGAACGTTGGAAACGCTCAGAAATGATGGAACTGGAAAACGGATAAAGTTAACCATGAAAGGAGACCAAGGACAAATACAAGGACCATACCCTATGTAGTGACCCGAACTTTTCCATGTTTATATATATATTAAATGAAATTGTTATTTACATGATTAAGTGTTTCCAACATGTTAAGCAATCAAACTTGTTAAGACTTGATTAATTGAAATATGTTTCATATAGACAATTGACCACCCAAGTTGACCGGTGATTCACGAACGTTAAAACTTGTAAAAACTATATGATGTTATATATATGGATATATATATATATATATATATATATATATATATATATATATATATATATATATATATATATATATATATATATATATATATATATATATATATATATATATATATATATAGTTAACATGGTATTATGATAAGTAAACATATCATTAAGTATATTAACAATGAACTACATATGTAAAAACAAGACTACTAACTTAAGGATTTCGAAACGAGGCATATATATAACGATTATCGTTGTAACGACATTTAATTGTATATATATCATATTAATATATATTAATATATCATAATATCATGATAATGTAATAATTTAACATCTCATTTGATATAATAAACAATGGGTTAACAACACTAAACATGATCGTTAACCTAAAGGCTTCAAAACAACATTTACATGTAATGACTAACAATGACTTAACGACTCAGTTAAAATGTATATACATGTAGTGTTTTAATATGTATCCATACACTTTTGAAAGACTTCAAGACACTTATCAAAATACTTCTACTTAACAAAAAATTCTTACAATTACATCCTCGTTCAGTTTCATCAACAATTCTACTCGTGTGCACCCGTATTCGTAATCGTACAATACACAGCTTTTAGATTTATGTTATGTAATCTTGAGATACCATAGACACGTATTCAATGTTTCGACCTATCATGTCGACACATCTATATATATTTCGGAACAACCATAGACACTCTATATGTGAATGTTGGAGTTAGCTATAAAGGGTTGAGGTTGATTCCAAAAAATATATAGTTTGAGTTGTGATCAATACTGAGATACGTATACACTGGGTCGTGGATTGATTCAAGATAATATTTATCGATTTATTTCTGTACATCTAACTGTGGACAACTAGTTGTAGGTTACTAACGAGGACAGCTGACTTAATAAACTTAAAACATCAATATATATTAAAAGTGTTGTAAATATATTTTGAACATACTTTGATATATATGTATATATTGTTATAGGTTCGTGAATCAACCAGTGGCCAAGTCTTACTTCCCGACGAAGTAAAAATCTGTGAAAGTGAGTTATAGTCCCACTTTTAAAATCTAATATTTTTGGGATGAGAATACATGCAGGTTTTATAAATGATTTACAAAATAGACACAAGTACGTGAAACTACATTCTATGGTTGAATTATCGAAATCGAATATGCCCCTTTTTATTAAGTCTGGTAATCTAAGAATTAGGGAACAGACACCCTAATTGACGCGAATCCTAAAGATAGATCTATTGGGCCTAACAAACCCCATCCAAAGTACCAGATGCTTTAGTACTTCGAAATTTATATCATATCCGAAGGGTGTCCCGGAATGATGGGGATATTCTTATATATGCATCTTGTTAATGTCGATTACCTGGTGTTCACCATATGAATGATTTTTATCTCTATGTATGGGATGTGTAATGAAATATGAAATCTTGTGGTCTATTGTTACGATTTGATATATATAGGTTAAACCTGTAACTCACCAACATTTTTGTTGACGTTTAAAGCATGTTTATTCTCAGGTGAATACTAAGAGCTTCCGCTGTTGCATACTAAAATAAGGACAAGATTTGGAGTCCATGTTTGTATGATATTGTGTAAAAACTGCATTCAAGAAACTGATTTCGATGTAACATATTTGTATTGTAAACCATTATGTAATGGTCGTGTGTAAACAGGATATTTTAGATTATCATTTAATCTATGTAAAGCTTTTTAAACCTTTATTTATGAAATAAAGATTATGGTTTGTTTTAAAATGAATGCAGTCTTTGAAAAAAAACGTCTCATATAGAGGTCAAAACCTCGCAACGAAATCAATTAATATGGAACGTTTTTAATCAATAAGAACGGGACATTTCAGTTGGTATCCGAGCGTTGGTCTTAGAGAACCAGAAAATTTGCATTAGTGTGTCTTATCGAGTTTGTTAGGATGCATTAGTGAGTCTGGACTTCGACAGTGTTTTCTTTAAAAATGATTGCTTAACATTTTTGTTGGAAACTATATATTATTAACATGTATATATTAAGTGATATGTTAATCTCTTAACATGTTTGATATTGTTTGATAGATGTCTACCTCTAGCACAAATCCCATTGACTCACCTAATAATAACGAAGAGTCGAATATATATTGGACTGATTCACAAGTTCCCGAAGAGGAACCGAAAGAAGAATCAGAACCGGAAGAAGAATCAGAACTGGAAGAGGAGGAACCGGAGGAGGAAATAGAACCGGTGGGGGAAATAATAAAACGGTTAAGTAAAAGAAAATCCTCAACCAACCGACCAAGGTTAATTATGGTCAATGGTGTTTCCGCCAAGGAAGCAAAATATTGGGAGGATTATCAATTCTCCGATGAATCGGATTCCGACGAGAATTCCGATGATGTTATAGAAATTACCCCAACTGAATTTAAAAAAGCAAAAAAAAATAATAAGGGAAAGGGCATAAAAATAGAGAAATCTAATTCCAACCCCGATGAACTTTATATGTATCGTCAACCCCCGAAGTCCTTAAGTTGTAACAATGACTCGGGAACCTCTAAACCACCAGGTTTTTCTAAACCGTTGTGGAAAACGACAGCTAGTATTAGGGGAACATCATATATCCCTAGAAACTTGGCAAAACGAACCAAAACTGAAGAAGAAGAAACGAGTGAGTCGGAATAAGATAGTTGTATTCGTGTGGTGTAATATATGTAATATAGTGTGCTTATGCTTTATGATATATGTAGAAATTGCTTGTATTAATAAGTATTTTTTTTAATCTAACTCTTGTCTATTTTACAGTTTAAAAACACAAAATGGATAGACAACCCAATATTTTAAGAGACCTACCCGGAGACATGATTGATGAAATCTTGTCTAGAGTCGGTCAGAATTTCTCGGCACAACTATTTAAGGCGAGATCAGTTTGTAAGACATTCGAAGAACGTTCCAAGAATGTCTTGGTTTATAAGAGACTTTCGTTTGAAAGATGGGGAATATCACATTGGGAAACCCATAAGTTACGATGTGTTTACTTTGACGCATATATTGCGGGGAACCCAAATGCTATTTTACGCAATGGGTTAAGAAATTATTTTGACTCAATGTATCCGAATATAGGACTTCATGATTTAGAAAAAGCGGCTAACATGCAACATAAAGAAGCATGCTATGCTTACGGGTTAGTAATGTTCGCTTCTCACCAAAGTGAGAAAAAGAACATCGGGCTACAGCTATTAAACAAAACGTTCCCACATGTGACGGAGTCGGTAATTGGGGTAAGAAATGAGGTTTTTAGGTTATTACGAGACTGTTGGTCATTACGTAACCCTCGTCCCTTTGACGACGTTACAACACGCTGTCTTATCAACGGCCATAACGGTTATGTTCCACAAGACAAAGGATGGGAAGTAGCCCTAGTAAAACCAGAATGCATGACTTGTTTCTGGACGTATGAATTACGTGTCTTTATTGCCTTTGCTGAACGACTTGTGTACTAGCTAGAATTATCTTCACAACTATCTTGTATCAAAGTTATTGTGTGCTATATTTCATGCTTTATGTAAAATAAGCGATATTGTAAGTTTGTAAAATATTGTATAAAAGTTTGAACGCGAAATATTATTATAATCAGTTTTTCATATAGAATTGTAGTAGTTGAATTGTATATTAGCTACTAAGTATGAACTTAACGGGTAGGTACTACCCGAATTTAAACTTATAAAACGCTAATATGAAGAAAAAGCTTTTATAAATGAGTTCATATTATGCTACGAAATACTATTAACTACTCTTAATATTCAGTATGATTAACTTGTTCCATTTGACTATTTTGAAGGAAATGGCACCGACTACTCGACACACCGTGAATATGAATAAAGAGGAATTCCGTACTTTTCTAGCTTCAAACATAGCCGCAGTACAGGCTGCGCTACATACCAACAATAACCTTGGATCTAGCAGTACAGGAAATCGTGTAGGATGCACCTACAAAGATTTCACTGCCTGCAAACATTTGGAATTTGATGGAACCGAAGGACCGATCGGATTGAAACGGTGGATCGAGAAGGTCGAATCGGTGTTTGCCATAAGTAAGTGTACTGAAGAGGACAAAGTGAAGTACGCTATGCATACCTTCACAGGTTCTGCGTTAACATGGTGGAATACCTATCTACAGCAAGTGGGACAAGATGATGCGTACGCACTACTGTGGTCAGCATTCAAGCACTTGATAAATGAGAAGTACCGTCCCAGAACCGAGGTCAATAAGCTCAAGACAGAACTTAGAGGGTTACGAACCCAAGGATTTGATATTACCACGTACGAAAGACGATTCACAGAATTGTGCCTATTGTGTCCGGGAGCATTCGAAGATGAGGAAGAGAAGATCGACGCGTTTGTGAAAGGATTACCGGAAAGAATCCAAGAAGATATAAGTTCACACGAGCCCGCCTCCATACAACAGGAATGTAGAATGGCTCACAAACTAGTGAACCAGATTGAAGAAAGAATTAAAGAACAGACTGCTGAAGAGGCCAATGTGAAGCAAGTCAAAAGAAAGTGGGAGGAAAACGGTGATAAGAATCACCAATACAACAACAACAGCAATTACAACAATAATCGCAACAATTATCCCAACAATCGCAACATCAATCGCAACTACAACAAACGGCTTAACAACAACAACAACAACAACAACAACAACAACAACAACAACAGCAACTACAACAATCATCTCAACAACAATAATAACCGCAACAACAACAACAATCAGAAGCAGCTATGCCAAAGGTGTGAAAAGTATCACTCGGGGTTCTGCACCAAATTTTGCAACAAGTGTAAAAGAAATGGTCATAGCGCGGTGAAGTGTGAGGTCTACGGACTAGGGGTTAATAGAACGAATGGAACAAATGGTGTCGGAACAAGTAATGGCGGAGCAAGTAGTGTCGGAGCAAGTTATGCCAATGTAGTTTGTTATAAATGTGGAAAACCGGGCCACATTATTAGAAATTGCCTGAACCAGGAGAACACGAATGGACAAGGCCGCGGAAGAGTTTTCAATATTAATGCGGCAGAGGCACAGGAAGACCCGGAGCTTGTTACGGGTACGTTTCTTATTGACAATAAATCTTCTTAAGTTTTATTTGATTCGGGTGCGGATAGAATCTATATGAGTAGAGATTTTTGTGCTAAATTAAGTTATCCATTGACGCCTTTGGATAGTAAATTTTTACTCGAATTAGCAAATGGTAAATTAATTTCAGTAGATAATATATGTCGGAATCGAGAAATTAAACTGGTTAGCGAAACATTTAAGATTGATTTGATACCAGTAGAGTTAGGGAGTTTTGATGTGATAATCGGTATGGACTGGTTGAAAGAAGTGAAAGCAGAGATCGTTTGTTACAAAAATGCAATTCGCATTATACGAGAAAAAGGAAAACCCTTAATGGTGTACGGAGAAAAGGGCAACACGAAGCTACATCTTATTAGTAATTTGAAGGCACAAAAACTAATAAGAAAAGGTTGTTATGCTGTTCTAGCACACGTCGAGAAAGTACAAACTGAAGAAAAGAGCATCAATGATGTTCCCATTGCAAAAGAATTTCCCGATGTATTTCCGAAAGAATTACCGGGATTACCCCCACATCGATCCGTTGAATTTCAAATAGATCTTGTACCAAGAGCTGCACCAATAGCTCGTGCTCCTTACAGACTCGCACCCAGCGAGATGAAAGAACTGCAAAGCCAATTACAAGAACTTTTAGAGCGTGGTTTCATTCGACCAAGCACATCACCGTGGGGAGCTCCTGTTTTGTTTGTCAAGAAGAAAGATGGTACATTCAGGTTGTGTATCGACTACCGAGAGTTGAACAAACTTACCATCAAGAACCGTTATCCACTGCCGAGAATTGACGACTTATTTGATCAACTACAAGGCTCGTCAGTTTATTCGAAGATCGATTTACGTTCTGGATATCATCAAATGCGAGTAAAGGAGGATGATATTCCAAAAACTGCTTTTAGGATGCGTTATGGTCATTACGAGTTTATGGTTATGCCGTTTGGATTGACTAACGCACCAGCTGTGTTCATGGACCTTATGAACCGAGTGTGTGGGCCATATCTTGACAAGTTTGTCATTGTTTTCATCGATGACATACTTATTTACTCAAAGAATGATCAAGAGCACGAAGAATATTTGAGAAAAGTGCTAGAAGTATTGAGGAAAGAAAAACTGTACGCTAAGTTTTCAAAGTGTGCATTTTGGTTGGAAGAAGTTCAATTCCTCGGTCACATAGTAAACAAAGAAGGTATCCAGGTGGAGCCGGCAAAGATCGAAACCGTTGAAAAGTGGGAAACCCCAAAAACTCCGAAGCATATACGTCAATTTTTAGGACTAGCTGGTTACTACAGAAGGTTCATTCAAGACTTTTCCAGAATAGCAAAACCCTTGACTGCATTAACGTATAAAGGGAAAAAATTTGAATGGAATGATGAACAAGAGAAAGTGTTTCAGTTATTGAATAAAAAACTAACTACAGCACCTATATTGTCATTGCCTAAAGGGAATAATGATTTTGTGATTTATTGTGACGCATCAAAGCAAGGTCTCGGTTGTGTATTAATGCAACGAACGAAGGTGATTGCTTATGCGTCTAGACAATTGAAGATTCACGAACAAAATTATACGACGCATGATTTGGAATTAGGCGCGGTTGTTTTTGCATTAAAGACTTGGAGGCACTACTTATATGGGGTCAAAAGTATTATATATACCGACCACAAAAGTCTTCAACACATATTTAATCAGAAACAACTGAATATGAGGCAGCGTAGGTGGATTGAATTATTGAATGATTACGACTTTGAGATTCGTTACCACCCGGGGAAGGCAAATGTGGTAGCCGATGCCTTGAGCAGGAAGGACAGAGAACCCATTCGAGTAAAATCTATGAATATAATGATTCACACTAACCTTACTACTCAAATAAAGGAGGCACAACAAGGAGTTTTAAAAGAGGGAAATTTAAAGGATGAAATACCCAAAGGATCGGAGAAGCATCTTAATATTCGGGAAGACGGAACCCGGTATAGGGCTGAAAGGATTTGGGTACCAAAATTTGGAGATATGAGAGAAATGGTACTTAGAGAAGCTCATAAAACCTGATACTCAATACATCCTGGAACGGGGAAGATGTACAAGGATCTCAAGAAACATTTTTGGTGGCCGGGTATGAAAGCCGATGTTGCTAAATACGTAGGAGAATGTTTGACGTGTTCTAAGGTTAAAGCTGAGCATCAGAAACCATCAGGTCTACTTCAACAACCCGAAATCCCGGAATGGAAATGGGAAAACATTACCATGGATTTCATCACTAAATTGCCAAGGACTGCAAGTGGTTTTGATACTATTTGGGTAATAGTTGATCGTCTCACCAAATTAGCACACTTCCTGCCAATAAGAGAAGATGACAAGATGGAGAAGTTAGCACGACTGTATTTGAAGGAAGTCGTCTCCAGACATGGAATACCAATCTCTATTATCTCTGATAGGAATGGCAGATTTATTTCAAGATTCTGGCAGACATTACAGCAAGCATTAGGAACTCGTCTAGACATGAGTACTGCCTATCATCCACAAACTGATGGGCAGAGCGAAAGGATGATACAAATGCTTGAAGACATGCTACGAGCATGTGTTATTGATTTCGGAAACAGTTGGGATCGACATCTACCGTTAGCAGAATTTTCCTACAACAACAGCTACCATTCAAGCATTGAGATGGCGCCGTTTAAAGCACTTTATGGTAGAAAGTGCAGGTCTCTGATTTGTTGGAGTGAAGTGGGGGATAGACAGATTACGAGTCCGGAGATAATACAAGAAACTACCGAGAAGATCATCTAAATTCAACAACGATTGAACACCGCCCAAAGTCGACAAAAGAGCTACGCTGACATTAAAAGAAAAGATATAGAATTTGAAATTGGAGAGATGGTCATGCTTAAAGTTGCACCTTGGAAAGGCGTTGTTCGATTTGGTAAACGAGGGAAATTAAATCCAAAGTATATTGGACCATTCAAGATTATTGATCGTGTCGGACCAGTAGCTTACCGACTTGAGTTACCTCAACAACTCGCGGCTGTACATAACACTTTCCACGTCTCGAATTTTAAGAAATGTTTTGCTAAAGAAGATCTCACTATTCCATTAGATGAAATCCAAATCAATGAAAAACTTCAATTTATCGAAGAACCCGTCGAAATAATGGATCGTGAGGTTAAAAGACTTAAGCAAAACAAGATACCAATTGTTAAGGTTTGATGGAATGCTCATAGAGGACCCGAGTTCACCTGGGAACGAGAAGATCAGATGAAGAAGAAATACCCGCATTTATTTCCAGAAGATACGTCAACACCTCCAACTGCTTAAAATTTCGGGACGAAATTTATTTAACGGGTAGGTACTGTAGTGACCCGAACTTTTCCATGTTTATATATATATTAAATGAAATTGTTATTTACATGATTAAGTGTTTCCAACATATTAGGCAATCAAACTTGTTAAGACTTGATTAATTGAAATATGTTTCATATAGACAATTGACCACCCAAGTTGACCGGTGATTCACGAACGTTAAAACTTGTAAAAACTATATGATGACATATATATGGATATATATATAGTTAACATGATACTATGATAAGTAAACATATCATTAAGTATATTAAGAATGAACTACATTTGTAAAAACAAGACTACTAACTTAATGATTTTTAAACGAGACATATATGTAACGATTATCGTTGTAAAGACATTTAATGTATATATATCATATTAAGAGATATTCATATATGATAATATCATGATAATATAATAATTTAAAATCTCATTTGATATTATAAACATTGGGTTAACAACATTTAACAAGATCGTTAACCTAAAGGTTTCAAAACAACACTTACATGTAACGACTAACGATGACTTAAAGACTCAGTTAAAATGTATATACATGTTGTAACATCCCGCGTTTTTTCGTTAAATTTAATTTTAACACCGTTTTTTTTATAATATCTTTCGTTATTTAAATTCGTATTTTCCGATGACTAACGTTCTTAATATTCCCGTTATTTAATTATAACATCACTCGTTTACTCGAGCGTTTTAAGAAATATTCGTTTGGTTAACTCCCGCGCCCGACAACAAACTTGAGGGACTAATCTTGGCATTTGGCCAAATGTTTGGTGACTAGTCACCACCTCCCCATCTCATCCATTCATTTTTCCTCTTCTCCTTCTATCTCCTTTCTCTCTTCCATTTTTGAACCATAAACACCCAACTCACAAATTCATCATCTAAATCCGATTGGAGAAGCAAACATCAAAATAAATTACATTTTCGTGATCCTCTCTTCATCCTCTTCGATTTGGTACCAATTTCATAGCTTGGGGTAAAGTTTCTAAAAACTCTAGATTTCTCTAAATTCGTGTTTTTGACTTGAAATGGTGTTAGTTAGTGTCTATGGCTCGTGTATAACATGAATATATGTTTTGTTTGCTCGATTCATTGTTTTGAGTAACTAGTTTGAACATTTGAAATGGGTGTGCTTAATCCTTAATTTTGGATGAGTTAATGTTGTTAAATTGTTAGAGTTTATGTTTTAAAAGTGTTACTAGCATCTTTAGCATCAATTTGATGTGTAGGTTGATTTGGAAAACATCATTAACATGATTATTGGTTTTGTGATTCTTGATTAGGGTTTGATGAACTCTAAAAGGAAATTTTGATGCTTTGAATGCCATGAAATATTATTAGTTAGTGATTAGTTGTATTGTATGTTTCATTACCTTCAAAACGGCATATCATATGTGTGAATTGCATTCCCGAATCTTAAAATGAGTTTTGTAAACTTGAAACGATGGTTTTGAACATTTAATGACCACTTGACGAGATTTCGGCTATTGTAAATGATGTTTTTTCTTGATGAAAAGTGATTAGTTGTATTCCTTGTCAAAATACCTTTCCAACGATATAAGATACTTGTTTTGGATGTTTACGGTTTAGGATTTATGGGTATTTGAAGTTGGATTCGTGCTTGAGTGTGAAAACTGCCAGACTTGCTGATCAGTTATATGGAGCGGCGCGCCAAAATCCGCGCGGCGCGCCATTTGGGCCTGTCCCAAATTCTTTTGATTTTCACATTTTCACCCCCGCTTACTCGTAACTCCGATTAACATGAAACTTGGCAAACATGTTTATATATGAATTCTAAGCTTAGGAAAATTGTCGGATAACCGACCCGACCCAGTTGACTTTGACTTTGACTTTGACCAAGTTTGACTTTTAGTCAAACTTAACCAAACTTTTATGCAATCGTTCTAACATGCTTTTATACGTGATTCTTGCATGAAACTTGACAACGTGATTCACATGCTACATAATCGAGTCGTAACGAGCCATAGGACTAATTGAACACATTTCACCCGACCTTGTGTCGTAACCGGTTAATTGATACAACTTATTTGTTTAGGTCAAGGCTAAGCAACTATCATGCACACGTTTACTTTGTGAAGTACTTTTATACTCGTGCACTCGAGGTGAGATCATAGTCCCATCTTTCAACAACTTTTATACTTTTAAATCATGGGATGAGAAACATATACGGTTTTATACTACATACTTTTACACTTTGAACACAAGTACGAAAACGAACATTCCACGTACGGGTTTGAACAAAAAGCCTCAATTCAATTATCATTAGTTACACTTGCAGGGTGTAAACGTGAACTTATATTATGTGATCGCATGGGCTTGACGAGCCTCATTCGGACGGTTCACTACCGTTAGTGGATGAAATATATTTTCGGGTCTAGTGTATGTTCTAACACTACGCAAAGGGTGCAAAACAGTTAAGTTTGATAATTGGGTGCCCGCGATACAAACAACAACTTTGGAATGCAAATGATTTTGATAATCATCTTATATTAAATCTTGTGGTTCAAAAACAACGTTTACAAACACCTATGATTTCACCAACGTTTTTCGTTGACATTTTTCTATATGTTTCTCAGGTTCATACTTGGCTATTTGATACATGCTTCCGCGTACACTCATATACTTGCTTGGAGTCGAGCATACATGCATACACTCTGATTTCTTGCTTGGGGTCAAGCATACATACATACATACGCTAGTGATAGCACCTTTGGATTCAAACATATCGTTTACACACTTACTCTATTTATAGCAACCGTGATTTTAAACTAATTATGTCGCAAGTTATCTCATTTATAATTTATACTTTTGCAAACTTAAAATTGTTGTCGAACGGTTTTGTAAACTAAACTTTGCAAGCATGATACGTTTCAAAAGAGCGTGACATAATTTTGGTCAAACGAGTCTCATATAGGGACTACGACCACGTAACGGGACTTAAGTTAGCGGCGCCGTCAATGACGATTTTGTCGGATCGTTACAGATGGTATTAGAGCGTTGGTTGTAGGGAACTAGGATATGCATTAGTGTGTCTGACAGAGTTGTTAGGACGGATTAGTGAATCTAGACTATAACCGGATAGTTAGCCATTGCATTCTGACATACATTTGCTATAGATAGCACTTACTTGACTACTTGTGCATTATACTTGAATCATTCTTAGGCAAACTTTTTAATGGTACCCAACCTTCATCATACGAACTCGTATTCCGCCACTTTTTGGTAACACACGTGAATTCAAGGTTTATACGCGTACGGATGACCACGACTTCGTTAGTCACTCTAGTTCGGGAATTCTGACTCCTTGGTTGTTATCCACCCCGTCTCAGCTTACTATCCACAAGTGTTTTAAAGTTACCACCACCACTCTATATGAGTATCGTCATCACTATTTATCACTACGGTTGCGTACTACTCGTTATCATGACTCGTTACTCTTTTCATACCTAAATACATTATTGTCTGACTCGAACCGCATTGACGTGAACAATCATTTATACACTTCCCTCGGGGAACGCTTCCTTAGAGTTGCAGAAATTCTTTCGATTTAATACGAGTCACGTTTGAGACGTCGTTACATTTTGTTCATTTTAGATCTTCACGATGACACGAACTTGAATCTATGGAGTGATGTGGGAATGGAGGTATGAGTTAGCGTAATATAACGACACTCGATCAACGTGGTTATATTACAGTAAGACATACCAAAGTTCTAATGACACGTGATGGTGGTTAGACTTGATCAACCTAATCACCACCTTGTGCCATGTACATGACTTCATCTATTCATGTTTGGACATCTGAAAACTCCGAAAGTACTGACAACAACCATACCGGGGACACACCTTCGAATATTGTCGAACCATATTTATGCTTCCGAATGAAAGACGAATTCTTTCAACTTCAAACATACGTTATACATGAATACTATCTCGTCCTCGCACAGTTTTATCAACGAACTACAATATACCTGTTATGCTCACACCGAGGTGGAAACTTCTCTCGTATTACACTCGTACTTCCGTATAAGGAAATCTTTGATTCTAAATTTTCAATGGAGAGATAGACTCTTCACGTTATACTAGTACTCGCCTCGAGGGTGAATAGCCCCGACGAACGTTTTCAGAAACCGATGAGAACTTGCTCCGACAAACGTTTTTGGAAACAGATAAATCTTTCGCGACGCAAATTTCTTGAGAAACTTGTTCTAACTAACGTTTTCGAGTCCTGATGTACCCGTTCAAACATACCTTATAGAAATGTACCTCATTGCAGATCGAGATTCTTGTTTCACTTCTAGATTTCGGAGTGCTTTTCGAAAATTCTCGGGACCACGTTTAAACATGAGTACAACACATCAACGCATCTCGAAGCACCAAACAAACATACGATTCAAACCTTGGAAATCATAAAACGAATTCGTGTTATCGACTTCAAAATTTCTTGAGAAAAGTCATTGCCTTTACTAAATTCTCTTACGCCGATGGTTATCATTCAAGTCTTAACGTCACACCTTTTGAAATCTTATGTGACCAGAAACGTCATTCTCCTTTTGTAGAACCAAGTTAATGATAATCAAACCACCGAACCCGAGCTAATTCATGGAACAACCAAGAAACTTCTTTAACCTCAGAAAGGCTCGAGACGACCGTAGTCGCCAAAGGAGCTATGCTACTGTTAGACGTAAACTTTTCAAATTCCATGTGGAAAACCGCGTAACGTAAAAAGTCGCATCTTGAGGAGGTGTAATTCATTTCGGGAAACGTAGAAAGCTAAATCCGCTATATTTTGATCCTTTTAAAAATCTTGGGGCGTTTTGGACCCGTTGCTAGCCATTTAGATTTTTCGATTCATTTGAGCCCCGTTCATCCTACATTCCATATACCAAACTTAAAGAAGTGTCTTGCCGAGCAAGAACTTGTTATTTCTTTTGATGAACTTACTATCGATGACAAACTTCACTTCCTAGAAGAACCGGTTGAAATTATGAATCGTGAAACCAACTTTAAAACAACGTAAAATCCCGACCGTCAAAGTTCGTTGAAATGCCCAAGGTAGTACCCTCCCTTATTCGTAGAATTTACAATGCAAGGTTTCGAAGAAGAAACAACAACTACTACTTCCAACTAAATTTCGGGACGAAATTTCTTTTGAGGTGTGGATAATGTAACATCCCGCGTTCTTTCGTTAAATTTAATTTTAACACCGTTTTTTTTTATAATATATTTTGTTATTTAAATTCGTATTTTCCGATGACTAACGTTCTTAATATTCCCGTTATTTAATTATAACATCACTCGTTTACTCGAGCGTTTTAAGAAATATTCGTTTGGTTAACTCCCGCGCCCGACAACAAACTTGAGGGACTAATCTTGGCATTTGGCCAAATGTTTGGTGACTAGTCACCACCTCCCCATCTCATCCATTCATTTTTCCTCTTCTCCTTCTACCTCCTTTCTCTCTTCCATTTTTGAACCATAAACACCCAACTCACAAATTCATCATCTAAATCTGATTGGAGAAGCAAACATCAAAACAAATTACATTTTCGTGATCCTCTCTTCATCCTCTTCGATTTGGTACCAATTTCATAGCTTGGGGTAAAGTTTCTAAAAACTCTAGATTTCTCTAAATTCGTGTTTTTGACTTGAAATGGTGTTAGTTAGTGTCTATGGCTCGTGTATAACATGAATATATGTTTTGTTTGCTCGATTCATTGTTTTGAGTAACTAGTTTGAACATTTGAAATGGGTGTGCTTAATCCATAATTTTGGATGAGTTAATGTTGTTAAATTGTTAGAGTTTATGTTTTAAAAGTGTTACTAGCATCTTTAGCATCAATTTGATGTGTAGGTTGATTTGGAAAACATCATTAACATGATTATTGGTTTTGTGATTCTTGATTAGGGTTTGATGAACTCTAAAAGGAAATTTTGATGCTTTGAATGCCATGAAATATTATTAGTTAGTGATTAGTTGTATTGTATGTTTCATTACCTTCAAAACGGCATATCATATGTGTGAATTGCATTCCCGAATCTTAAAATGCGTTTTGTAAACTTGAAACGATGGTTTTGAACATTTAATGACCACTTGACGAGATTTCGGCTATTGTAAATGATGTTTTTTCTTGATGAAAAGTGATTAGTTGTATTCCTTGTCAAAATACCTTTCCAACGATATAAGATACTTGTTTTGGATGTTTACGGTTTAGGATTTATGGGTATTTGAAGTTGGATTCGTGCTTGAGTGTGAAAACTGCCAGACTTGCTGATCAGTTATATGGAGCGGCGCGCCAAAATCCGCGCGGCGTGCCATTTGGGCCTGTCCCAAATTCTTTTGATTTTCACATTTTCACCCCCGCTTACTCGTAACTCCGATTAGCATGAAACTTGGCAAACATGTTTATATATGAATTCTAAGCTTAGGAAAATTGTCGGATAACCGACCCGACCCAGTTGACTTTGACTTTGACTTTGACCAAGTTTGAATTTTAGTCAAACTTAACCAAACTTTTATGCAATCGTTCTAACATGCTTTTATACGTGATTCTTGCATGAAACTTGACAACGTGATTCACATGCTACATAATCGAGTCGTAACGAGCCATAGGACTAATTGAACACATTTCACCCGACCTTGTGTCGTAACCGGTTAATTGATACAACTTATTTGTTTAGGTCAAGGCTAAGCAACTATCATGCACACGTTTACTTTGTGAAGTACTTTTATACTCGTGCACTCGAGGTGAGATCATAGTCCCATCTTTCAACAACTTTTATACTTTTAAATCATGGGATGAGAAACATATACGGTTTTATACTACATACTTTTACACTTTGAACACAAGTACGAAAACGAACATTCCACGTACGGGTTTGAACAAAAAGCCTCAATTCAATTATCATTAGTTACACTTGCAGGGTGTAAACGTGAACTTATATTATGTGATCGCATGGGCTTGACGAGCCTCATTCGGACGGTTCGCTACCGTTAGTGGATGAAATATATTTTCGGGTCTAGTGTATATTCTAACACTACGCAAAGGGTGCAAAATAGTTAAGTTTGATAATTGGGTGCCCGCGATACAAACAACAACTTTGGAATGCAAATGATTTTGATAATCATCTTATATTAAATCTTGTGGTTCAAAAACAACGTTTACAAACACCTATGATTTCACCAACGTTTTTCGTTGACAGTTTTCTATATGTTTCTCAGGTTCATACTTGGCTATTTGATACATGCTTCCGCGTACACTCATATACTTGCTTGGAGTCGAGCATACATGCATACACTCTGATTTCTTGCTTGGGGTCAAGCATACATACATACATACGCTAGTGATAGCACCTTTGGATTCAAACATATCGTTTACACACTTACTCTATTTATAGCAACCGTGATTTTAAACTAATTATGTCGCAAGTTATCTCATTTATAATTTATACTTTTGCAAACTTAAAATTGTTGTCGAACGGTTTTGTAAACTAAACTTTGCAAGCATGATACGTTTCAAAAGAGCGTGACATAATTTTGGTCAAACGAGTCTCATATAGGGACTACGACCACGTAACGGGACTTAAGTTAGCGGCGCCGTCAATGACGATTTTGTCGGGTCGTTACACATGTAGTGTTTTAATATGTATTTATACACTTTTGAAAGACTTCAATACACTTATCAAAATACTTCCACTTAACAAAAATGCGTACAATTACATCCTCGTTCAGTTTCATCAACAATTTTACTCGTATGCACCCGTATTCGTACTCGTACAATACACAGCTTTTAGATGTATGTACTATTGGTATATACACTCCAATGATCAGCTCTTAGCAGCCCATGTGAGTCACCTAACACATGTGGGAACCATCATTTGGCAACTAGCATGAAATATCTCATAAAATTACAAAAATATGAGTAATCATTCATGACTTATTTACATGAAAACAAAATTACATATCCTTTATATCTAATCCATACACCAACGACCAAAAACACCTACAAACATTTTCATTCTTAAATTTTCTTCATCTAATTGATCTCTCTCAAGTTCTATCTTCAAGTTCTAAGTGTTCTTCATATATTCTACAAGTTCTAGTTACATAAAATCAAGAATACTTTCAAGTTTGCTAGCTCACTTCAAATCTTGTAAGGTGATCATCCAACCTTAAGAAATCTTTGTTTCTTACAGTAGGTTATCATTCTAATACAAGGTAATAATCATATTCAAACTTTGGTTCAATTTCTATAACTATAACAATCTTATTTCAAGTGATGATCTTACTTGAACTTGTTTTCGTGTCATGATTCTGCTTCAAGAACTTCGAGCCATCCAAGGATCCGTTGAAGCTAGATCCATTTTTCTCTTTTCCAGTAGGTTTATCCAAGGAACTTAAGGTAGTAATGATGTTCATAACATCATTCGATTCATACATATAAAGCTATCTTATTCGAAGGTTTAAACTTGTAATCACTAGAACATAGTTTAGTTAATTCTAAACTTGTTCGCAAATAAAAGTTAATCCTTCTAACTTGACTTTTAAAATCAACTAAACACATGTTCTATATCTATATGATATGCTAACTTAATGATTTAAAACCTGGAAACACGAAAAACACCGTAAAACCGGATTTACGCCGTCGTAGTAACACCGCGGGCTGTTTTGGGTTAGTTAATTAAAAACTATGATAAACTTTGATTTAAAAGTTGTTATTCTGAGAAAATGATTTTTATTATGAACATGAAACTATATCCAAAAATTATGGTTAAACTCAAAGTGGAAGTATGTTTTCTAAAATGGTCATCTAGACGTCGTTCTTTCGACTGAAATGACTACCTTTACAAAAACGACTTGTAACTTATTTTTCCGACTATAAACCTATACTTTTTCTGTTTAGATTCATAAAAGAGAGTTCAATATGAAACCATAGCAATTTGATTCACTCAAAACGGATTTAAAATGAAGAAGTTATGGGTAAAACAAGATTGGATAATTTTTCTTATTTTAGCTACGTGAAAATTGGTAACAAATCTATTCCGACCATAACTTAATCAACTTGTATTGTATATTATGTAATCTTGAGATACCATAGACACGTATACAATGTTTCGACCTATCATGTCGACACATCTATATATATTTCGGAACAACCATAGACACTCTATATGTGAATGTTGGAGTTAGCTATACAGGGTTGAGGTTGATTTCAAAATATATATAGTTTGAGTTGTGATCAATACTGAGATACGTACACACTGGGTCGTGGATTGATTCAAGATAATATTTATCGATTTATTTTTGTACATCTAACTGTGGACAACTAGTTGTAGGTTACTAACGAGGACAGCTGACTTAATAAACTTAAAACATCAAAATATATTAAAAGTGTTGTAAATATATTTTGAACATACTTTGATATATATGTATATATTGTTATAGGTTCGTGAATCAACCAGTGGCCAAGTCTTACTTCCCGACGAAGTAAAAATCTGTGAAAGTGAGTTATAGTCCCACTTTTAAAATCTAATATTTTTGGGATGAGAATAAATGCAGGTTTTATAAATGATTTACAAAATAGACACAAGTACGTGAAACTACATTCTATGGTTGAATTATCGAAATAGAATATGCCCCTTTTTATTAAGTCTGGTAATCTAAGAATTAGGGAACAGACACCCTAATTGACGCGAATCCTAAAGATAGATCTATTGGGCCTAACAAACCCCATCCAAAGTACCAGATGCTTTAGTACTTCGAAATTTATATCATATCCGAAGGGTGTCCCGGAATGATGGGGATATTCTTATATATGCATCTTGTTAATGTCGGTTACCAGGTGTTCACCATATGAATGATTTTTATCTCTATGTATGGGATGTGTAATGAAATATGAAATCTTGTGGTCTATTGTTACGATTTGATATATATAGGTTAAACCTATAACTCACCAACATTTTTGTTGACGTTTAAAGCATGTTTATTCTCAGGTGAATACTAAGAGCTTCCGCTGTTGCATACTAAAATAAGGACAAGATTTGGAGTCCATGTTTGTATGATATTGTGTAAAAACTGCATTCAAGAAACTGATTTCGATGTAACATATTTGTATTGTAAACCATTATGTAATGGTCGTGTGTAAACAGGATATTTTAGATTATCATTTAATCTACGTAAAGCTTTTTAAACCTTTATTTATGAAATAAAGATTATGGTTTGTTTTAAAATGAATGCAGTCTTTGAAAAAAACGTCTCATATAGAGGTCAAAACCTCGCAACAAAATCAATTAATATGGAACGTTTTTAATCAATAAGAATGGGACATTTCACCCTATATTCAAAGAATCCAGATGATTCTGTATCCGATGAAATCTTTAGAGAATATCCTACTCAAAAGTCATGTTAAAATCTTGCAAAAAATCTTTCTTCATCAACCATCGAATTTAGAAATTCCAAAATATCATCATCAATATCTTCGATATTTCTGAGGATATTTTCATAAATATTCTCGTCCGAAATTTATATACCTCTTCGTGCTTTCTGTGTATCATGATATTGGAAACATTCAATAGAAAATTTAGCACTGAAAAGCGGATTATGCGAAACTATGAAGGAAACCATGGACAAATCACAAAGAATAAGTTTGACTTCAAAGAATCCAAATGATTCAATGCCTGCTGAAGCCTTTAGCAAATGTCTTGCTCCTTACTCTAAACCTTTGCAGACAATAGTTTCTATCATCCTCTGATCTTAGATATTCCGAGATATTATCGTATCTTTCATTATAAATATCCTCCATATTTCTGGAGATATTTTTATAACTGTTCTTATCTAAAATCATTAATCTCTTCATAATATCAGAGTTACATCATATAGAAACTGTTAGTTTCTATATTCTGTAAACTTTCGAGCTTAAAATATGAAAGTTATTGAAGTAATGTTGGGAACTGATGCATGAGTTAGTATAATATAATGACACTTGATCAACGTGATTATATTACAGTAAGTCATGCTGAGTTTCTAAATGGAACATGATGATTCACAGATTATAACGTCATCATGTGTCATGTTACATAACTCTTTCATTCTGATTAACTTCTGAACATATCAAGAAAATATATTCTTGATAGTTCTATTCTCAGCGAATCTGGTAATTTGACAAGTCAAATTGTGCTATTACTGTTTCTTTCTCAGGACATTGACAATGTTCATTCTGAAACTTATATCTGCAAATTCTGGACCATTACAAGAGATGCCCAATCGCAAGAAGAAGAAGAAACGAAGGGACAAAGCTTCGAAGTAGAAATTGGAGTATAAATCGCAGCATATAGGGGGAAGTATTAACTGGGGATGACAATGATTATAGAAGATAGAAGCAGGGACTTCGAAATATCAGGGAAGATATACAGCTCAATAACAACACATAAATTACAAACCGTGAATATCAGTTCGTATAGAAATATAAAGACACGGGAGGATTATAAATACAATAATCACTAGAGCATAGTAGAAATAAACAGATTCTTCTAGTGGAAGTTGGAAAAGAAGAACGAACATTACGATAGTCAGAATGAGAACAAGGATTAGAACTGGATTAAGCATTTTCACAATCTTTTGGATGTATGAACTAAGAAAGAAAGTACAGGAATGGTGAGAATAATGGAACGGAGAAGTTTGATTTATAATGGAAAAATCAGACAGAGTAATCGAGGCAGATCACGGTATTTAATTATAAAGATCTTAATTTCCTTATTCGCCGCAGAATCAAATCTTTTAGATTTCGAAGATTTTCTTTTAAATCCCTTGAATTCCGGAAGTCTACCAAGGCAACGTCAAAACTTAACACGAAACTTCATTTATTCATTTCACTCTTTTGTGATAGATTCATTCGTGCTCTTCGAATAATCGAATTATTTTATTTGTATTATTCAAATAATGATAAAACTCTATTTATCAGCTCATACTCGTCAGGAAAACATATTTATTGTTAGCCATGACGACCTCACTCAAATTTCGGGACTAAATTTCTTTAACGGGTAGGTACTGTGATGACCCGGGAATTTCCGACCAAATTTAAACTTAATCTTTATATGTTTCCGACACGATAAGCAAAGTCTGTAATATTGAAATCTCAAAAATTTGAACTGTGTTCATGTATACATTTACCCTTTGACTGCTCTCGACGATTCACGAACAATTATTTGTAAATTAAATATGTACATATGTACACATATATAAATGTAAATAAGTATAATAATTGGAAATGATAGAATGTAATCATTTGAATCAAGAATTATTATTATTATTATTATTATTATATAACATTTAATTAATAACATGTAATGTTAATATAATAAATTTAATTATAAGTTAAACTATAATTGTTATTGTAATATTATCACTTCCAATATTAACAACTATATTAGTGATAATAACATTATTATAAAAATATATATGAATATAAATTGTTATATTATTATTACAAATATCATTGTAGATAGTATTATTATCAGTATCATTAATGATATTATCATTATCATTATGATTATAGTTAATAACATTATTATAATAAAAATAATACAATTTAATATGATTAGTATGAATAAATATTAATATATGTAACATATAATTATGAAATATGACATGTAAGAATTGTTATATGATAACATTATTATTATAAATAGTATTATTATTAGCATTATTAATAATATTAATATTAACAGTTTTATTATTATTGGTTACTATAAAAATATAATGGAATTATTATTGTTATTATTAATATCATCATATTATTATTATTATTATTATCATTATGTATTATTAGTATTATTATAATTAATATTGTTATTATTAATAATATTAATATTATAAATTGTATAGTTATTATTATCATTAATATTAATAATAATATTATTATTATTACTATTATATTATCATAAACTTTACTATCATTATATATAACATTAAGATTATTATTATTTTTATTTATAAGATTAGTTGATATATATAAATATGGATAGATAAACACAATTTTATACTTAGAATTCAAAGGCAGTTAAGATACAAGTATTTTTATAGAAATTAAGATTTGATCATATTATATAATCACAGTAAGATACACTTTATATCACTATCCATTCTAATTTTTTTTTCCTGCTTTCTATTATACCCGTGAACCAAGACATATATTTTTTTTTATATATCCATCGAATCATCACAGATCAGGAGGAGAGTCCAGTCGATTATTATTTTTCTCTCCATTACCATATATAATCATGATAGTTTTAACTTCAATTATTGAGGAATTAATCAAGGAATCAAGCTCAAGCTCGACACCTCTGCTTCATTCTTAATTCGGTCAAAATTCGAAATTGAAGTAATCATCAAAATTCGTAAACACAGTTATGCTAGTAATTTTTCATTTAAACTGTAAGCAAATTTCTAGCCTTCAATTCATTTTCATGATTTCTAATTTTCAAAGTCAAACTTTAAATTGTAAAAGTCAAATGGGTTGTTCTGCGTCAAATTTGATTTATGGTTAATGTTTCAGTTAAAATTTATGATTGAGAAAGTTTCTATTGATGATTTAAAACACGTTTCATGTTATAATCATAGTCTATTATGTACTCAAATTCAAAATCAAAATTTTTATTTTTTTTAAGTACCGAACGCTGCAGTGCAGCTGTTTTTTTTATTTTTTTTCGATTTAAAATAATTCAAAGACATATAGATTGTTTATATATTGTTTGATAGTATTAAAATCGTTTTGGTGAATGATTCCCATGTTGGTTTAACTCCTGATTGATTGTATAAATTGAAGAAGGTGAAGAAGATGATACTATAAAAAAAAATCAGGTTAAATATAATTAAGTTTGAAAATAAATCAGAAAGACAACAAGCAGTTGAGTGGTAATGAGTGTTAGATGGTGAATGAATGGTCCTGAGTTCGAGCCCCAGCTGGGCAGTTCTTTTTGGAACGAATTTTGAGGGTATACATTTCTATTTTTCATATATACTATTATTATTTATTGTTAATCTTAATTATTACAATTATTCTGATTATTAGTAATGTTATTATTATTATTAACATTATAATTATTAGTATATTGTTACAAATACAACTGTTAATGATCATTATTATTATTATTATTATTATTATTATTATTATTATTATTATTATTATTATTATTATTATTATTATGATTATTATTATTATTATTATTATTATTATTATCATGGTTATTACCAATATTGGAATTTTTATTTACATTGAAAGTTATTATAATTATAATCAAATATAATTTTTATTCACTATTATTAATATTATATATTATCATGTATAAAAAATATACTTAAAAGTAATAATACCTATAAGTGCGAAATATGTATATTAACAATCTTTATATAAATATTTATATATAAAAAATTACGTATTTTAATATATATATATATATATATATATATATATATATATATATATATATATATATATATATATATATATATATATATATATATATATATATATATATATATATATATATATATATATATATATAAAACTATATAAATAATAACCGTTTTAAATATAAATATACAAATCATATAACTAGTATATAAAAGTTATAATATATAAACTTGTTCGAATACGAGTATACATTTTAATATATATACAAATGATATAGGTTCGTGAATCCGAGGCCAATCATGCATTGTTCAGTTTGTCTAATGTTATCATATGTATTTTTACTACAAAATACATTAGGTGAGTTTCATTAATCCCTTTTTAAATGCTTTTGCAATATATATTTTTGGGACTGAGAATACATGCGCTGTTTTTTATAACTATTTTACGAAATAGACACAAGTAATTGAAACTACATTATATGATTGAATGATCGAAATCGAATATGCCCCTTTTTATTAAGTCTGGTAATCTAAGAATTAGGGAACAGACACCCTAATTGACGCGAACTCTAAATATAGATCTATCGGGCCCAACAAGCCCCATCCAAAGTACCGGATGTTTTAGTATTTCGAAATTTATATCATGTCCGAAGGAGGATCCCAGAAAGATGGGGATATTCTTATATGCATATTGTGAATGTCGGTTAACAGGTGTTCAATCCATATGAAAGATTTTTATCTCTATGTATGGGATGTGTATTGAAATATTAAATCTTGTGGTCTATTAAAATAATAGAAATGATTGTTATGATAAACTAATGAACTCACCAACCTTTTGGTTGACACTTTAAAGCATGTTTATTCTCAGGTATGAAAGAAATCTTCCGCTGTGCATTTGCTTATATTAGAGACATTACTTGGAGTCATTCATGACATATTTCAAAAGACGTTGCATTCGAGTCGTCGAGTTCATCAAGATTATTATTAAGTCAATTATAGCTAAATATATTATAAAATGGTATGTATATCGTCAACTTTCGATGTAAGGAAGTTTGTCTTTTCAAAATGAATGAAATGTTTGTAAAATGTATCATATAGAGGTCAAATACCTCGCGATGTAATCAACTATTATGAATCGTTTATAATCGATGTGGACTTTGTCCGGATGGATTAGGACGGGTCTTGACAATTCATAAGTCCAGAAACAAGTCATGCATTCTGGTTTTACTAAGACGACTTCCCATCCTTGGTCTTGTGGAAAAGAACCGTTATGACCATTGGCCAGGCAGCATGTTGTAATGTCGTCAAAAGGACGAGGGTTTAGTAATGTCCAACAGCCCCGTAATAATCTAAAAACCTTTTTTCTCACCCCAACTACTGAATCCGTCACTTGTGAGAAAGTCTTATTTAAAAGCTGCACTACGATGTTCTTTTTCTCACTTCGGTAAGAAGCGAACATCACTAACCCGTAAGCATAACATACTTCTTTATGTTGCATGTTAGAAGCTCTTTCTAATTCACGAAATCCTATGTTGGGATATGTTGAGTCAAAATAGGTTCTTAACCCGTAGCGTAAAATTGCATTTGGGTTCCCCGTATTTAATGCTTTAAAGAAAACACGGCGTAACTTACAGTCTCCCCAATGTAATATACCACACCTATCAAAGGAAAGCCTTTTATAAACTAAGGCATTTCTGGAAAGTCTTTCAAATGTTTGACAAGTTAATTTTGCCATAATTAATTGTACTGATAAATTCTGACCGACTCTAGACAAGATTTCCTCAATCATATCCTCTGTACATCTTCTAAAATATTCGGTTGTCTACCCTTAACGTCCATTTTGTTTTTATACTGTAAAATAGACAAGGATTAGATTCGTAAAATATAATTAACAAACAATACAAGCAATTTTTACATAGAACATAAAAGTACAAGCACACTACAATACATATAATACACAACATGATTACAACCCTCTAATCTGAATCACTGGTTTCTTCTTCTTCGGACTTGGTTCATTTTTCTAATTTTCTAGGAATATATGGTGTTCCTCTAATACGAGCCGTCCTTTTCCATAATGATTTAGAAAAACCTGGTGGTTTAGAGGTTCCCGGGTCATTGTTACATTTTAGGAAATACGGATGTTTTTCAAAGACTGCATTCATTTTTAAAACAACCATAACCTTTATTTTATCGATAAAGGTTTAAAAAAGTATTACGTAGATTATCAAATAATGATAATCTAAAATATACCGTTTACACACGACCATTACATAATGGTTTACAATAAGAATATATTACATCAAAATAAGTTTCTTGAATACAGTTTTTTTCATAATATCATACAAGCATGGACTCCAAATCTTGTCCTTATTTTAGTATGCAACAGCGAAAGCTCTTAATAACTACCTGAGAATAAACATGCTTAAAACATTAACAAAAATGTTGGTGAGTTATAGGTTTAACCTATATATTATCAAATCATAATAATAGACCACAAGATTTCATATTTCAATATACATCCCATACATAGAGATAAAAATCATTCATATGATGAACACCTGATAATTGACATTAACAAGATGCATATAATAATATCCCCTATCATTCCGGGAAATCCTTCGGACATGATAAAAAAGAATTCGAAGTACTAAAGCATCCGGTACTTTGGATGGGGTTCGTTAGACCCAATAGATCTATCTTTAGGATTCGCGTCAATTAGTAGATCGGTTTATTAATTCTTAGGTTACCAAGAAAAAGGGGCATATTCGGCTTCGATCATTCACCCATATAATGTAGTTTTAATTACTTGTGTCTATTTCGTAAAACATTTATAAAACTGCATGTATTCTCATCCCAAAATATTAGATTTTAAAAGTGGGACTATAACTCACTTTCACATATTTTTACTTCATCGGGAAGTAAGACTTGGCCACTGGTCGATTCACGAACCTATAACAAATATGTATATATATATCAAAGTATGTTCAAAATATATTTACAACATTTTTAATACGTTTTAATGTTTTAAGTTTATTAAATCAGCTGTCCTCGTTAGTAACCTATAACTAGTTGTCCACAATTAGATGTACAGAAATAAATCGATATATATATTATCTTGAATAAATCCACGACTCAGTGTATACACGTCTCAGGCTAGATCACAACTCAAAGTATATATATTTTTTGAATCAACCTCAACCCTGTATAGCTAACTCTAACATTACTACATATAGAGTGTCTATGGTTGTTCCAAATAATATATATACATGGGTCAATATGATATGTCAAAACATTTGCATACGTATCTATGGTATTCCAAGATTACATAATATATTAGAATACATGTAATACAATATAAGTTAGCTAGGATATGATTTGTATAGAATTTTACAATAATTCCCGTAGCTACAACAATCAAAAAATAACCAATCTTGTTTTACCCATAACTTCTTCGTTTTAAATCCGTTTTGAGTGAATCAAATTGCTATGGTTTCATATTGAACTCTATTTTATGAATCTAAACAGAAAAAGTATAGGTTTATAGTCGGAAATATAAGTTACAAGTCATTTTTATAAGAGGTAGTCATTTCAGTCGAAAGAACGACGTCTTGATGACCATTTTGAAAAACATACTTCCACTTTGAGTTTAACCATGATTTTTGGATATAGTTTCATGTTCATAAGAAAAATCATTTTACCAGAAGGATAACTTTTAAATCAAAGTTATCATAGTTTTTAATTATCAAACCCAAAACAGCCCGCGGTGTTACTACGACGGCGTATGTCCGGTTTTACGGTATTTTTCGTGTTTCCAGGTTTTAAATCATTAAGTTAGCATATCATATAGATATAGGACATGTGTTTAGTTGATTTTAAAGGTCAAGTTAGAAGGATTAACTTTTGTTTGCGAACAAGTTTAGAATTAACTAAACTATGTTCTAGTGATTTCAAGTTTAAACCTTCGAATAAGATAGCTTTATATGTATGAATCGAATGATGTTATGAACATCATTACTACCTCAAGTCTTGTAGATAAACCTACTAGAAAAGATACAAATGAATCTAGCTTCAAAGGATCCTTGGATGGCTTGAAAGTTCTTGAAGTAGAATCATGACACGAAAACAAGTTCAAGTAAGATCATCACTCGAAATAAGATTGTTATAGTTATAGAAATTGAACCAAGTTTGAATATGAGTATTACCTTGAATTAGAAAGATAACCTACTGTAAATAACAAAGATTTCTTGAGGTTGGATGATCACTTTACAAGATTGGAAGTAAGCTAGCAAACTTGGAAGTATTCTTGATTTTATGAAACTAGAACTTATAGAATTTATGAAGAACACTTAGAACTTGAAGATATAACTTGAGAGAGATCAATTAGATGAATAAAATTGAAGAATTAAAGTGTTTGTAGGTGTTTTTGGTCGTTGGTATATGGATTAGATATAAAGGATGTGTAATTTTGTTTACATGTAAATAAGTCATGAATGATTACTAATATTTTTGTAATTTTATGAGATATTTCATGCTAGTTGCCAAATGATGGTTCCCACATGTGTTAGGTGACTCACATGGGCTGCTAAGAGCTGATCATTGGAGTGTATATACCAATAGTACATACATCTAAAAGTTGTGTATTGTATGAGTATGAATACGGGTGCATACGAGTAGAATTGTTGATGAAACTGAACGAGGATGTAATTCTAAGCATTTTTGTTAAGTAGAAGTATTTTAATAAGTGTCTTGAAGTCTTTCAAAATTGTATAAATACATATTAAAACACTACATGTAATTACATTTTAACTGAGTCATTAAGTCATCGTTAGTCGTTACATGTATATGTTGTTTTGAAACCTTTAGGTTAACGGTCTTGTTAAATGTTGTTAACCCATTATTTATTATATCTAAAGAGATGTTAAATTGTTTCATTATCATGATATTATGATATATAATATATCTTAGTATGATATATATACAGTTAAATGTCGTTACAACGATAATCGTTACATATATGTCTCATTTCGAAATCATTAAGTTAGTAGTCTTATTTTTATATATGTAGTTCATTGTTAATACACTTAATGATATATTTACTTATCATTTAACATAATTAACCAAGTGTATCAATATCTTAATATGATTCATATGTACTTAGTAAGACGTTGTTATAACGATAATCGTTATATATACCGTTTCGAGTTTCTTAATTCAATAAACTCAATTTTATGTAAATAACTCATTGCTAAAATACCTAATGAGATACTTACTTATCATAATATCATGTTAACTATATATATAATCATATATATGTCATCATATAGTTTTTACAAGTTTTAACGTTCGTGAATCACCGGTCAACTTGGGTGGTCAATTGTCTATATGAAACCTATTTCAATTAATCAAGTCTTAACAAGTTTGATTGCTTAACATGCTAGAAACACTTAATCATGTAAATAACAAATTCATTTAATATATATAAACATGGAAAAGTTCGGGTCACTACAATTAACAGGTGTTGCCAACCAAATGGTTTGGAAATCAGGTAATGGGTTATGATAGAGAAATTAGGTTGGAGGTACTAAACATCGGATGATATGTATATGCCGTGGAAATGAGTTTTATTGGCAATAAGTTATTGTTAGAAAATGGTTTTCTAAAATTGGTAAAGGATCTTAAAGTGAATAAGTCTGATGTTTGCTTAACGATGATCGATGAAGATCATATAGGGATGATGGTTTACTCTGGTGATGGATGTGAGAATAAATACTTGGAACTTATCAATTCAAAGACATATGAACATGGAGAACCTTCTGGCAGCAAACCGTCTTCATTAATTGACATAATTTTCATTGATTCATCAACTGATTGTACTGAGAGTGAGACATCAATAGGTAGTGAGCATGATGATATATCAGAGGAAAATTCTTTTCAGGTTGACACATATGGAAGTGAGAATGAGGATATATTAGAGGGAGATTGGTCTGATGATGACACAGATGGTGTGAAAAACACACATGTTATCGTGAGAATGACCATTAAAAAAGTAAATGTGTTTGTAAGCTTTCTTTACTTTCATTAAGGTCATACATATGTTTTAATAGTTATTTAATCTGAATAATCCATTAGTGTTTATGTTTATGATTAACTCTATGTCTTCATAGCGTCTACTGGAAGAATTCGCTGGATTACGGGTATTGAAAGATGGGATGAAGGTTTTTGTAGTTAATGAAGATGGTATTGAATGCATTTGGGGGTTGAAAACAGATTTCACAAAGCGTAAGCCAAATTTCTATGTATCAGCTGGTTGGTATGAGTTTAAGCGCGTCAATAATCTCAAAACAGATGATGAAGCAGTTTTCACCTTCAAGAAAAGTGAAAGAAAGTTCATTGTCTCTAATGTAAGGTGAGTGATTTAACGATTGTGCCGTTGTTTAAACAAGATGTTATTTATGTTGATGGTAAAAACAATTATCCTTTGTAAGTGTTTGTAACTAATTCCACTTTGTGATTTGGTATGCATGGATGTTGTGATCAAACGTTTTTTTGTGATTGTGGTAGCTTGAACACTATATGATAAATAGTAATGGATTTTGTTAATTAGTTAGAATTAATATGGGGTCGTATTATATGCTGATTGTGATGCATTTTATAACATCATAAATGTCTTAGAAATATTTATGTTTGATGTATCAGTTACAAATGTATGTATAGTATTAACAATGTGCATCGAAACTAATTGACCTAAATATCTATGTATACATTTTCATGGGCATTAGCTATTCATTAGTGGTTAAACCACATTATTAATATTTTAAACAATTAGTAAATACATGTTAAACACAAAAGTTTAAACAAATAGAAAGTGTTCCGTTACAACATATGTAATTAAAAATAAACATACGTTAATGATATTATAACTCAACGTGGTTTAACTTTACACATATGTAGATTCTATAATGATTGAATTTAGACTACTGAAATACATGAGTATTTGAGTAAGAAATTGGAAAATGGTAATTAATTCAAACCATAAACATAATTTGTACATAAACATGACCATTAACATAGTATTGTTCAAAAATACCACAAACAACAATCACAAATACATATTATTATTAATCCAGGCCATAAGGCAGTTACATCAAATTTCATCCAAATTAAAAAGTAGTAGCAGCATCCATCCATTTAAAACATAGAAACAAACTTCCAAACAAACTTCCAAACAAAAAAAACTTCCACACAAACTTCAAACCACAAACAAACTTCTAAACATTACGTTTGACAATGTGAGACATAACAAAGTTGTCTGAACCTGCTTTGTATGTTAAAATAGCTTCATCAAAAGGTTGAAAATCATTAGCATGAACAAAGTGGTACCAACCACCCGAAACATATAAATTTCTTTTGGGCCTGTCAGGGTTTGTTTTTAAGCCCCACTGGAATGTGTTTCCCTCGTGAGTTGTTACCATCACATCTCTATCAGGTTTCAACTTTCTGATAGCTAACAATTCATCAAGTAGGCGCTACATTATTAAAATAGTAAATGCGTTTAAGTATAGATGGAAAACATAACATATAATTACGTAAAAAACATAACAATAAATTATTTAATTAAAAAATAAATCATAAATTTCTTACCATACGTCGCCTTTTGGAAAAATCATCTTAATACTAACATCACTGGTATCTTCATATGTGCTAACATCATCATCATCTTCAATTGATATTACATCAGTATCATTCTCGTTTTCATAGTCACGGGTTGTAGAATCTGAGGTGTCATCAATAATAATTCGTTCAATTAGTTTTGAACTACTGCACTGCTTAGTCATTGTCTCTGCAGAGTGTATGTTAGAAATATCCCCATTAGCAGTGAAATAAGTTAATTGTAAATTGTCATCATCTAAGATCGTGAAGCACATTACATCTCCCTTCTTGAGTCGAAGATCTTATAATAACTCAGGAAAACCATGGGTTAAAAAGAGGTTGATGCCGTCGCATCGCAGACCGATAACTCATTTGTATTCAAGCCTCGCGTTGATTGTGATATCAACATTAGATTTCCAACTGGGGTAATGCGAAGTCAGCCATTGATAAGGGAAAATCTGTGTAAATACAATAGATAGAAAATGGTAACCATATTTATGTTTAAACATGTATTATATAAATCAGAAAGGGTAATAATTATAATACCATTTCAGATGTTTGTTGTTTGTAAAGAATACTTAGAAATGAAGTGGATATCTTGATTCTGAGACGACCCGTCCTAATCTATAAGGACGAATACAATAACATATGATTACATTGCGAGGTATTTGACCTCTATATGATACATTTTACAAACATTGCATTCGTTTTTAAAAGAAAAACTTTCATTACATCGAAAGTTGACAGGCATGCATACCATTTCAAAATATCCAAATTATAAATGATCTAATCTGTCATTTACTTAATAATAATCCTGATTGAACTCAACAACTTGAATGCAACATCTTTTGAAATATGTCATGAATAACTTCAAGTAATATCTTTAAAATGAGCAAATGCACATCGGAAGATTTCTTTCAAACCTGAGAATAAACATGCTTTCAAGTGTCAACTAAAAGGTTAGTGAGTTCTGTTTATCATAAACAATCATTTCCATCAATTTAATAGACCACAAGATTTTCATTTCATTTCTCATAAACATCATGCATCTGCATAAAAATCATTTATATAGATTGAACACCTGGTAACCAACCTTAACAGGATGCATATAGAATATCCCCATCATTCCGTGACTCTCATCAGATATGATAAATCGAAGTACTAAAGTAGTTCAAATTCTCTGACTGGGGCTTGTTAGTGCCCATAGATCTATCTTTAGGATTCGCGTTAATTGGTGGAAATTATAATAAACACCAATTCTTAGGCTACCAAGCTGAAAAGGGACATATTCGGTTCGATAATCCAACCATAGATTGTAGTTTCGATTACTTGTGTCTATTTCGTAAAAAATTTATAAAAGCAGCGCATGTATTCTCAGTTCCAAAAATATATATTGCAAAAGCATTTAAAAAGGGAGTAATGAAACTCACAATACAGCATTTCGTAGCAATTATGCATATGACGGCACTGAACAAGTACAGGGTTGGCCTCGGATTCATGAACCTATATTAAGTATATATATTTATATGTTGGTCAATATCTGTCTAACAATTTAGGTCAAGTTGTAGTGTATCACAATCCTAATGCTCGAGATCGACATGCAAAAGTCAACAAAAGTCAACTTGACCCAAAATGACTTCCAAAATCTATACATGTTTATTATATAACATTAAAATGGTCGTGTTATATATTTAAATATATTTGTCAGATTTTAATAGAATAAATAATACAAGTCATTTATTAATAAATAAAAATTTATATTAAAATTTATATATGATAAAAATATACTTTTATATATCTCAAGTAATAAAATTTATAAAGTTCACTTAATATCATAAAAATATAGTGGTATCTATTATTAATGTAATTATATTACGCATGGTAAAAATATCTTTGTATCACATATTTATTTGATAAAATAAATATTGATAATAATAATGAATAAAAGTTATATTATTTTGTAATAATAATAATTATTATCATTCTACTGCTAATAATAATAACAATATTTATTTACTAATAATGATATTAATTATAATGAAATGATAATTATAATTATGATAATTTTAGTAATAATAATACTTTTTAATTTTAATTGTAATAATAATAATATTTTATATAATAATAATTCTATTAAAAATGATAATTTTTAATTATAATAATAATACTAAAATGATAATAATAATGATATTTTATAATAACAATGATACTTCTATTAAAAATGGTAATTTTAATAAAAATGATAGTTTTAATATTAATGATACTTTTAATAATAATAATAATGATAAAAAAAATAATGAAAATGATATTTTTATCTAAATCAATATCTTACAATATATTAATTTTATCATGATACTTACACTAATTATTTTCCTAAATCGATTTGTTTAATAGCTTTTAGTCATCTTCTATATCACATTTATAATAGTGATAATAATAATAATCATAATAATTAGATGATACAAATATTAGTTTTAATGATAATGATACTAATAATAATAATTATAATAATACTAATGATAATACTAATAAATATTAATAGGATAATAATAATAATAATAATAATAATAATATTAATAATAACCTTAGTGATAATAATGATAGTAATAATAATAACAATAACAATTTTTAATGATAATACTTATATTGATAACGATAACGATAATAATAATAATAATAGTTAGTAGATAATAATAATAATAATAACGATAACCATAACGACGATAGTACTAATAATTATAATAATATTAGAATTAATAATAATTCAGTTGACCATATCTTTTAATCCGTTCATCGAAACCACACGATTTCTAAATGAAAAGTTATTAATTTTTCCCCAGCTTTTCAACGACATGCATATCATATACCTTATCTCAGTAGCATATGTATTAAATTCATGATTTATCATAAAATATATAATGACTAAATTAAACATACAAGCATGCATAATCATATATACTCGAGCACTAGTCAGGGATACACTATTAATATATAAAACAAAGGATATGAATGCTCACATATCAATATTGAGATTCAATATTGCAGGAAAGGTACGTAGACGCAACGGAGATGATAAACACTAGTTTACCTCATGAGCTATACCCCCGAACAATACCCATAACTTCCATAGCTATAACCCATAATTTCCTTAACTCTATCCCTCTCGAAAAAAAAAAAACCATTTTGAAAACATGCGAGCAGAACCTCGTCGTAGTATTTTATGTATAATACTTAATAATAATACTAATACTACTAATTAATCTTAATAATAATATTAATCTTAATAATAATAATAATAATAATATTAATATATATATATATATATATATATATATATATATATATATATATATATATATATATATATATATGTGTGTGTGTGTGTGTGTGTGTATGTAAAGAGATGCGAGAGATAGGAATGAAGTGAATGAATTCGGAGAAAAGTGATCGAGATTTATAACTGAGCCTGTCCCTTGCTTCCATGCGATCACATGGGTCTAGAGTGCAATGGCCATGCGATCGCATGGCCCTGCTGTCTTGCACTCAAATGTTTTATCCTCTTCTCCCGACAATTTTTATAATATTTAATATATATTTATTTAATTTATATAATTATATATATATATATATATATATATATATATATATATATATATATATATATATATATATATATATATATATATATATATATATATATATATATATATATATAATATTATATTTACTAGCATATGTGACTCGTAACTTAGTTTCGAAAACTTGTACGTTAACGCTCGACTTATGACCCAGTTCTGGTTTATCAAACGAAGTTACGTACGCTTAGAAAACTTGTATTTTTCGTTTCGTAAATTGTACCCTTATAAATAACAAGACTTAAATAAATGAAAAAGTATCCCACTCAAAGTGTAACTTAATCATTTGAGTGTTTTGGTCATTTGCTTCTATAAATCGATGTCTCGTTATATAATGATATTATTTTAAATCAAAATGTTTTATAACTACATTATTATTATATCTTGTACATTGTAAAGTATATATATATTTTTATCTCAAAATATAAGCTTGAAAAATTTATTTAATAATATAATATTTAGTTTTTCAAAATTAATTATATCTCAAAGTTCCTTATATATAATTTAAAATCGTTTCGAAATTATTATTTAGTAAAACTCTTATCTTTTTGAAACAATAAAAATATATTTACAAATTTATAATACAAGCTTTAATTAAGTTCTTTAAAATTCATAAACAAGTTATCGTATAAAGTGTTTTAATAATAAAGTTCTTTTTAAACTAAAAACATTTTAGTACGTTTGAAACTAAATCAAATAAATATCATAATTTGCTTTTCAAAGTTAAATATATTTAGGGATCATTTTGTTTAAAGGTTAAACTAATGGGAATCGTTATATCATAAAATGTTTTAGAAAAGTAAAATCGTATATAACTCATAACAGGTTTTCAAGTTTTTAAATTACCATTTGCTGATGAAGCGTAAGATAAAGTCCGAAGGTTAGATAAACGTATGAAATTACTTTAATGAAAAATGTCATTTTTCTTAACTTGACGATATCCATTTTCTAAGTTATCTATATATCCAACATGCTCTTTCACCCTAAATAATATGAAAGTTAACTAGTTAACACCTATATAGGAAATCGAACAGGAAATTCCACTAACCCTTGTCCAGTTCCTGTTAATTGACACTTTATTCCATTTTGTAAATCACTTTACCAATTATTCCAAATACCGTTAAAAAGGAAAGGTTTCCTAAATCAAAGTAGATCTCTCAACAGAGACTCGTAATCATACAATGCATCTGATAAATCAATCATTTGATACTATCTTCTAATTCCATCGATAAACATATTGAAACAAATACGTTCATGTAAAGTATTATACGTTTAATACTTTGTTAATATTCTCAAGTTATAATATATATACTGAAGGTATTTCGTATGTCTGAGAGACATATTAAATTAATGTGGCTAATGTGTTATGATCCAAGTCGGGTCATACCCAATAACGAACTTACCGACACCTTATTCGCATTTGATCTTAGCGATTGGATCATTGATTAAATACGCGACACTTGAATTTTAAGAAAAATGGTTTTCTTAAATGTTACTTGATGTGTATAAATATAAATTATGGAATAATTTATATAATTTGGATTTAATTATTTATAGGTTAAATAATTAATATATTTATGTTACATTTTATATAAATGAGTTTTATATAATAAAATGTACATAAATAAATATGGAAGTTTATAAAATAGTTTTATAAAAATCAATTCTTTTATAAAACTTATTTTATAATACATATTTGGAAGTGGCATGGGAGTTTCACAAGCGTGCTATCTTTTAATGTATTTTAAGTGTTACTTTCAAAGATTCCATGGGATAAGTAGCTAGACCTCTTGGAGACTTAAACACTTGAATATACACATGCATACACATCAAAATACTTGAAAAAAAAAACTGCACAAAACACTCTAAAAACCTGCTGTATTGCCGTGGGGTTTTAGCAAGGAAAGAGGGTTCATCTTGTTTTTTTTTCAAGCAATATTCAAGTGTGATTAAATCCTAACCAAAGCTGGGGTGTTGGTGCACAAGTTTGGGGTATAACAACTTGAGGTTTCATACTTTTAGAGCTCCATTCAACATCATCATCTTAATCACTCATCAACAAGCTTGGAGTATGTATAAACTCTTTTCTTGCTTGTAGTTTGTAAGTATATTTCATAACTTGATCCTAATTGGGATTTAACTTGAATTGGTTAAAGATTAACAAGTTAATAAATGGTTATCTACATGCTTCTGCTTTGAATGATTCTTAAAAGGTTTTAAGTATTATGAAACTTGTTAAATCCCAACAATGGTATCTAGAGCCGAAGTTGTTGAAATATGCTTCGAGATAGTTATTAAACTCACTATATATTTTGCATTTTATGTACATGCATGATAGTAAAATGAAAAAATTATATGTTTGGGTGGGTTTCCATTTTGGCCGAATTTTAGCAAGTTCTAAATGGGTTTGGAACTTGAAATTTGGTCATATTTTGTTGTATGTTGAAGTTCACAATCAAGCCTTGACCTTATGTTTGAATGTATGCATGTTTGGTTGATTTAATTCATTCATTTGGTATGTAATATTAATTCATTCATGTGGTTGTAATATTCATGCAATTTGGTTTGTAATATTATTTTTTATGTAATTTATTTTATATTTGGTATGTAAAATAGATTAGGTTGTATTTTCATTTTTTAGAAAAATGTATTAGGATATATTTTTTGTAAAAATGAAGATGCAAGATGAAGACAAGGAAGATGCAAGGTTAAGTGGGAGATTTTAAATCTCCTACTTTGTGTTATTACCCTTAACCGGTGGCATTTGTTTTCGGCTAAACAAATGTCTACCAAAATGGCTTGATTGTGAACATATTGTTTTGCATGCTTGGTTGTTTTGTTGTTTGATTATAGATTGTATGTTTGGTTGCTACAAATTAATCACACAAGTTAACAACAAACAAACTAAAATTTAATTGGTTAAATTAGACGTTATTAAACAACATGCAAAATGACAATTTAAATGGTTAAATTGAAATGGCAAAAGGACATAATAATTGGTTATTAACACTCATATAAAATGGTTTATATCAAATCATGTAATTGGCTTAATTACAAGACATGAAAATGGATTTTCATACAAACCATACACTAAATGCATGTTGGTGTATGGTGTTAAAGTTTTCTCAAACTAGAATTAATGAAAACTTAAAATCCCTTATTAACAAGGCAAACAAGTTAAACGCCATCCTTTTGTGTGACACTTGAAAATATTAGGGAACTCATAATGGGATCAAGGTCACCTAACCGTTATGAACAAACTAATATGATTAAGGTGAATTTCGCACACTTGTGGGATAAAGGTCACCTAGCCACTTGTATGTTAAATTTACACGTTTACACAAGTAGGACGACTTGATTTGGGAATCATGAACTTAGGGTCACCGAAGCATGAGGAACAAATAGGCGTTGATGGGATAAATATGCCATTAAAAAGGATTGCATGATCCCATAATTTAGAAGTTGCAAAAGGATTGCAATTGTCATACAATGACTACCTAGCTAAATCAAATGACGGGATAAAGGTCACCTAACCGAAATTTGGTTTACAGTTGGATTCTAATATTTAATAAATATCAATTGGTTTTAAAGGGTATTGATTGTTAAATTAAAATTGATACTTAAATAACTTTGTTAAATTTTGTAGATGGCCGCCAATAACAACAACATTCCAAATGCACCAATAAACTTTAACAACCTATCGTTGAGGTCAATCCTCGAAAAAGAAAAACTCAACCATACGAACTTCATGGATTGGTTTCGCAATCTAAGAATTGTCCTCAAACTAGAGGATAAGGCGTATGTGTTGGAAGACCCCATTCCCGATCAACCGGACGAGGATGATACGGAAGGCATGGCCTATTGGGAGAAATATTACACCGATTCGTTGCAAGTTTCTTGCCTCATGCTTGGGACTATGATACCCGAACTCCAAAAGGACTTCGAGCATCATAGTGCATATGACATAATCACACAGTTGAAGGAGATGTTCCTTCAACAAGCTCGTGTCGAGCGCTTTGAAACGGTCTGAGCGCTTCATGCATGTCAGATGGACTACACCCAATCCGTTTCATCTTATGTCCTTAGGATGAAAGGCCTTATTGATCGAGAAAACCGTCTAAATTGCAACGTGTCTAATGAATTAGCCACGGACCTTATCCTTAACTCATTGTCAAAGAGGTTTGACACATTCGTGTTAAACTATAACATGAATGGTTGGGATAAAAGCATTGGCGATTTACATGCCATGCTTAAGACGACAGATGCAAGCATGGGTAAAAGGGCTTCACCCGTGTTTACAATCAATGAAGGCGGGTCGAAAAACCATAACACTTCTAAGCCAAAGGCGGCTAAGAGGAAAGGACTCGCCTACTAAGGCAAAGGCCAGGGAAAGGGGAAGATGGTTACCCCAACCAACAACAACAAGAAGCAAAAGGTTTCCGGAAAGGCTAACCCCAAGGAAGATCCGTGCTTTGGTTGCGGTGAAATGGGTCACTGGAAACGCAACTGCCCAGTCTACCTTAAGGAGTTGAAGGAAAAGAGGGATGCAGGGCAAACCTCAGGTAATGTATATATGGTATACATTAAGCTTAGTATTACTTCTTCTAATACATGGGTATTAGACACAGGATGTAAAACTCATATTTGCAATACTTTGCAGGGGTTCAAAAGAAGTGATCAAGATGCGGGAACAACAAGTCTCTTCATGGGAAATGGAGCAAGGGTGCAAGTGAAAGCTCAAGGAGACTTTGTTTTAAAGCTACCATGTGGTTTGAAGCTTGTTTTGAAAAATGTTTTGTATGCACCCGATTTATCTCGAAACATTATTTCTGTATCCCGTTTGAAACAAAATGGTTTTAATCTTAATTTCATTAATGATGATATCCATGTTTCTTTAGATAATATGTTCTATTTTAAGGCTTCGCCTTCGAATGGTATTTATGAATTGGTTCATGATGACACATCATACGATAGCTCAATATACCATGCAAACACCAAGAAACTCAAAAGGGATTTGAGTGATTCCTACTTATGGCATTGTCGCCTTGGCCACATAAATAAGAATCGAATGCATACACTTTAAAAGAATGGCCTTTTGAAATCAAATGAACTAGACTCGTTTGATGTATGTGAATCTTGTTTACAAGGCAAAATGACTAAAGCACCTTTCAAAGGGACCTATGAAAGGGCTAAGGACTTATTGGGATTAATACATTCGGATGTATGTGGACCCTTTAAGCCCATAACTAGGAATGGTGAAAGATACTTCGTTACTTTCATTGATGACTTCAGTCATTTCGGATATGTCTACTTATTAAGATACAAGGATGAAACTTTTGAACATTCAAGGAATATCAAAATGAAGTACAAAATCAACTCAATAAGACAATCAAGGTACTTCGTACCGATAGAGGAGGTGAATACCTAAGCGATGCTTTCCAAGATCATCTTAAAAGTTGTGGGATTATCTCACAACTTACTCCTCCTGGAACACCCCAACTTAATGAAGTTTCCGAAAGGAGGAACCGAACCCTAATGGATATGGTTCAATCTATGATGGCTAGAAGCTCGTTACCTCTATCATTTTGGAGTTATTGTCTATGCTCTGTGGCTCGTATTTTAAATATGGCCCCAACCAAGAAAGTGGAACGAACTCCTCATGAGATGTGGTTTGGAAAACCTCCATCTCTATCATACTTAAAGGTATGGGGATGTGAAGCTTATCCTAAGCGTTACGTCCCTAATAAGTTGAATGCTCGATCCACGAAGTGTATCTTCATAGGATATCCCAAGGATGATATGGGATATTATTTCTATGATCCTTCCGAACAGAATGTATTTATTGCTCGGAAGGCGGAATTCCTTGAAACTAAGTTCCTAATGGAAGGTAATAGTGAAAGGAAGATAGATCTTGAAGAGGTCCAAGATCAAGTAGATGATACGTAATTGGTTAACACTAGCACTCAACATGAAAGTGTTGAGAATGATCAAATGGATGATCAAAGTATACAAGACGTTCGCAAATCTGGTAGGATTAGTAATCCTCCTGAGAGATATGGGTTTCTCATGGATGATTGCTATGTGGTTGATTTGGATGAACCAACAAACTACCAAGATGCTTTATCAAGGATTGATAAAGATAAATGGTAGGAAGTCATGAACGCTGAGATGCAATCCATGTATGACAACCAAGTTTGGGAACTAGTTGTACAACCTGCTAGCTCCAAGTTAGTTGATTGTAATGGATTTTCAAGATGAAAACCGACATGCATGGAAACTTAAATACATATAAAGCCAGACTTGTAGCAAAAGGTTTCACTCAAACTCAAGGGGTTGACTATGATGAAACCTTTTCGCCTGTGGCAATGCTAAAGTCTATTAGGATATTATTTGCCATTGCTGTTCATTATGATTATGAAATTTGGCAAATGGATGTCAAAACCGCTTTCCTAAATGGATATCTTGAGGAAGATGTCTATATGGTTCAGCCTGAAGGTTTTGTCGATCCGAAACATCCTAACAAAGTATGTAAGTTAAAGAAATCAATCTACGGATTGAAACAAGCATCTAGAATGTGGAATCATCGTTTCAATGAGGAAGCCAAGAAATTTAGCTTCATTAAAAATGGTGATGAAGCTTGTGTATACAAGAAAGCTAGTGGGAGCACTATCATGTTCCTTGTATTATATGTGGATGATATATTGTTATTTGGAAACGATATTCTGACAATGCAAGGTGTTAAGACTTGGCTGAAAAGCTGCTTCTCCATTAAGGATCTTGAAGAAGCACAATACATTTTGGGGATTAGGATCTACAGGGATAGATCCAAGAAATTGATAGGTTTGAATCAAAGTGCATACATTGAAAAGATCTTGAAAAGGTTCAAGATGGAGAACTCTAAGAAAGGTTTGGTACCTATTCAAAGAGGAACGCTCCTTAGTTCATCCCAGTGTCCCACCATAAAAGATGAACAAGAAAGAATGAAGAAAGTCCCATATGCGTCTGCTATTGGGTCAATCATGTATGTAATGATATGCACTAGACCGGATATGTCATGCGCTCTTAGCCTGACAAGCAGATACCAGAATAACCCAGGAAACAGTCATTGGATTGCTGTTAAAAGTATATTGAAATACCTTAGGAAGACTAAGGATATGTTTCTAATATATGGGTCTGGTGAGGAGGAGCTCGCTGTGAAAGGTTACGTGGACGCGAGTTTCCAAACTGATCGTGATGATTCTCGATCACAATCCGGTTATGTCTTCACATTAAATGGAGGTGCGGTCTCTTGGAAGAGTTCAAAACAGAATGTTGTTGCATTATCCACTACAGAGTCGGAGTACATTGCCGCCTCATTGGTAGCTCAGGAAGCTGCATGGATGAAGAAATTCATCGACGACTTAGGAGTACTCCCTTCCATTCAGGACCCTCTTGAGATCTTTTGTGACAACGAGGGTGCGATTGCTCAAATCAAGGAACCTCGTGCTCACCAAAAGACCCGTCACATTGAGCGGAGATTCAACTACATAAGGGATGAAGTTGAAAAGGGAAAGATATGTATTCACAAAGTTCACACAGATCTTAATATAGCGGATCCACTCACGAAGCTCTTACATGGTGCGAAACATCAAGGGCATGTTAGTGCATTAGGGCTTCGATATTCTAGTGATTGGTTGTGATCTGTTTTAAGTATTGTAACGGAACGAAATTGTTCAAACTCATTAATATAATTACGACATTAGTTTATTTTGAGTTATGTTCCTATTTTGCATATTTTATCCATGAATAAGTAATTATTCTAAATTCCGTAGTCGATCACATTTGTGGGAACAAGTGTGAGGTTTAGACTATTGTGAACTTGGATTGGTATACATTCACGGGATGAATGTGGGGCAAGGTTGCTACCAAGGTTCATAGATATTTGTGGGATACAAATATTGGAAGACCCGCCCTCAAGATTTACTAAATGGAACCTTTGTGGTTGATCACACGTAATCTTGAGTAAAGGCGAATATCATTGTATCCTCTGACCTGAGATACATATTGGGTTCGGATATTCACTAAGTATTCTGCCTTGATTCTTTCCTTCGCTATTCTGAAATATGGTAGTTCATAAGGAAGAGCTCAGGTGTAATACAAAGTATATATCTAGGACGTATGTAGTCAAGATAGAATTTGTCCCTCTTATTCATTGAGAGTCAGATGTCTAAGGCCTGATAAAGTTAAATCTAGAAGAGAGTGATAACTCTGTGTCTCTTGGGTTTAACATGACATCAAGGACGAAAGGAAATAATGAAAGATTCACCTATTCATATTCGAGATGGGAACTCGAAAGGGATGATGTTATTGAATGGCACAAAGTCATAACATATTGGGGGTGATGGACGGTCGTTAGGTGGTATCCATCACTTGCATTAATTTCTTATGTTTCTCGTGCAAGTGGGAGATTGAAGGTATTTCGTATGCCCGAGAGACATATTAAATTAATGTGGCTAATGTGTTATGATCCAAGTCGGGTCATACCCAATAACAAACTTACCGACACCTTATTCGTATTTGATCTTAGCGATTGGATCATTGATTAAATACGCGACACTTGAATTTTAAGAAAAATGGTTTTCTTAAATGTTACTTGATGTGTATAAATATAAATTATGGAATAATTTATATAATTTGGATTTAATTATTTATAGGTTAAATAATTAATATATTTATGTTACATTTTATATAAATGAGTTTTATATAATAAAATGTACATAAATAAATATGGAAGTTTATAAAATAGTTTTATAAAAATCAATTATTTTATAAAACTTATTTTATAATACATATTTGGAAGTGGCATGGGAGTTTCACAAGCATGCTATCTTTTAATGTATTTTAAGTGTTACTTTCAAAGATTCCATGGGATAAGTAACTAGACCTCTTGGAGACTTAAACACTTGAATATACACATGCATACACATCAAAATACTTGAAAAAAACTGCATAAAACACTCTAAAAACTTGTTGTATTGCCGTGGGGTTTTAGCAAGGAAAGAGGGTTCATCTTGTTTTTTTTCAAGCAATATTCAAGTGTGATTAAATCCTAACCAAAGCTAGGGTGTTGGTGCACAAGTTTGGGGTATAACAACTTGAGGTTTCATACTTTTGGAGCTCCATTCAACATCATCATCTTAATCACTCATCAACAAGCTTGGAGTAGGTATAAACTCTTTTCTTGCTTGTAGTTTGTAAGTATATTTCATAACTTGATCCTAATTGGGATTTAACTTGAATTGGTTAAAGATTAACAAGTTAATAAATGGTTATCTACATGCTTCCGCTTTGAATGATTCTTAAAAGGTTTTAAGTATTATGAAACTTGTTAAATCCCAACATATACATAATATATAATCATATCCATTTATATAATGGTTCGTGAATCATCGGAATTTGGTCGAGGTTAAATGAATGTATGAACATAGTTTAAAATTCTTGAGATTTAACTTAACAAACTTTTCTTATCGTGTCGGAATAATATAAAGATAAAGTTTAAATTTGGTCGGAAATTTCCGGGTTGTCACAGTACCTAACCGTTAAAGAAATTTCGTCCTAAAATTTGATCGAGGTCGTCATGGCTAACAATAGGAATGTTATCATGACGAATATGAGTTGACAAATAGAGTTTTATTATCATTGAGTAATATGGATAAAACAATTTGATTTTGTGAAGAGTACGAGTGAAGTTAACATAATAGAGTGAAATGAGAAGATTAAAGTTTCATCATATCTTTTGATGTAGATAAGGTTGATTTCCGGAGATTAAGGGATTTAGAGAAAATCTTCGTAATAAGATTTGATTCTTCGGTAATTAAGGAAATTAGAATCCTCTTTAGTTAAATGCGATAATCTATCTTGATTGCTTTGTCTAATATTTCACTATAAATCCACTCCCTTTGTTTCCATATTTCCACAGCTCGCACCTCTTGTTCTTTCTTCCCCAAATCATACATTCGTCAATATGCTTGATCCAGTTCTAATCCTTGATATGTTCCTAACTGTCGCAACAATTATCCTTTTTTTCTAACTCCCTCCGGAGGAATCTGTTTACTTCTATTTCGCTCTTGGGGTGGTGATTTTCATAATCCTTCCTTGTATTTGTCTTTCCATAATCATCAACATCCAAGGTTAATGATTTCTTCTATTTGCTGCAATTTATACTCCCCTTTATATTTCGAAGCTTTGTGATTTTGTTTTCTCTTCCCGCCTTTAAATACAGCAAGTAATGTTCCAGAATTCGTAGGTATAAAATTCGGAATGAACATAGCTAATGCTCTAAGAAAAAAATTGTGATAGTTCGATCTGACTTGTCAAATTACCAGAAGTCACGAAAAAGACCGAATCATCAAGAAAAAACATTTTCTTAATATTTTAAAGGTTAAATAGAATGAAAGAGTTATGTAACATAGCGCATGATGACGGTATAGTCTGTGAATCATCATGTTCCATTAAAAACTCAGCATGACTTACTGTAATATAATCACGTTGATCAAGTGTCATTATATTATACTAACTCATGCTTCAGTTCCCAACACTACTTCAAAAACATTCATATTTTAAACTCGATGGTTTACAGAATATAGAAATTAAACAGTTTCCTTTATGATGTAATACAGATAGCAAAAAAAGATAAATAATCTCGAACAATGATAGTTACAATGGTATCTTCAGAAATATCAAGGATATTTATACTGAAAGATTCAATGATGTTTTAGAATTTTAAAATATCTGGAATCAAAGGATGATGCAGGAAATTTGTCTGCGAAGGTTTAGAATAAGGAGTAAGGTGTTTGCTAATGATTTCAGCTGACACTGAATCATTTGGATTCTTTGAAGGTAGATTTTGTCTTTGTGATTTGTCCACAGCCTCCTTCATGGTTTGCTCAACCGTTTTTCAGCACCAAATTTTTCTCATTTTCTGAACTTTTTCAACACACTACTCTTTATCATCAAACTTTCGACTGTTAAGGTCGTTTACAAATTTTGCTGTTTCATTAGCATTTTTCCAAAATTCGGAGAACTAGTTCGCAGTTTTGGGTGTTTTCAGAAACTTCACATTCGAAGTATGTAAGTCTAGGAGATAGACGTTATATGTATATATAACTGTTGGTGTAGAATTGCTGCGAAATTCAAAACACTGATTGCTAATTCCTTGTAGTTGGTATGGCAATTATTGTTACAAGATGTGGATGAGTACATGATAGTGTTTCAATGAGTATAAGTATAGTGATTTTTCGAAGATGCTTAAGTCAAAGGGTAATGAAGTTGTTGATACGTTTACTGTTAATATGGTGGAATGTAAAAGGTTCCCCGATAAAGATGGCGAAAGGGCAACGTATATATCGAAGTTATAATAAAACTTTTTCGACTGAAAAGTCGAAGTTGACTTGCTGGAGCTGTGACAAAACTATCTATTTTGAAAAGGGATTGAAAAGTTATTTTTGTTAATAAATGCCAAAGGATCTGACACGGATACGTGTTAAACTTCTACTTGGGTTTCGGGAATTTTCCAGGTGCATGACTGTATGCATAAGTTCTTCTTTTCATAGATGACGTGTGGTTGGATCATCTTCTTGATTGTTCCTTAATTGAGGTGCTTTCAGGACTCATGAAGGGTTTAAACGCAGATTGTAATCGTCAATATACATATGATGTTCTAGAATTTTTGAATGATACGAATATTTTTCTGGGTTTATGAATCGAAGTAATGTGCTATCACAGTTTTGAATTCAAAGTATGGTTTGAAAAATGTAGGAATCTAAGAGTGATGATATCGGTTATATCTCGACTTGGATTCTGTTATGTTAAAATCAGAATATGCAATTGGATTTGAATGAGTATGGTTGTTTTGATTTCTTTGAAAGAATGTATATTATTGTGAAAATAGTGAGTATAGTTGATGATTGCTGAATCAGAATCGAAGAATGTAACATATTAATTGTGAATTTATATATCTCTCGGGTATTACCTACCCGTTAAAAGTTTCACATATAATATTTTGTACAAGAGAATTTTTATTACAGTCTTTATGAAAATATATGTATATTTTCTTCGGATGTAATACAGATTTAATGAGTTAATATTAGATTAAACTCATTTGATTCTCGGCTGGAACTAGAAATAAATAATTCTTAAAACATTAGAGATTACATAATCTCCGCAGATGTAGTGACCCGTCCTAATCCATCCAGACGAAGTCTTTAACATTTGGTACCATTGCGATGTACTGAACTCTATATGCCATGAACGACTCCATGTAATATCTTTAAAATGAGCAAATGCACAGCGGAAGGTTTCTTTCATACCTGAGAATAAACATGCTTAAAAGTGTCAACCAAAAGGTTGGTGAGTTCATAGGTTTAACATAAACAATAAAATTCATAATTTTAATAGACCACAAGATTTAAACACAGTACACCTATCTCGTGTACAAAACCATTTTTCAGAATGCTTGGCAGAGTAGGTTCGTATCCTTTTCTCCCCCGTAGGTTGCCTCGCAATTTTTAATAACCGTATACATATCTCGTGCACAAAATATAATACACATAACCTGTGTATAAAAATCATTCTCTCGATACATAACATTCACTTTACTTTCATTGCTTGGCTTGGTAACCGACCTTAACATATAATGCGCATCAATAATATCCCCAAAACAGAACATCTCGTCTGTATAATATATAAACTTCGAAGTACTAAACATCACGCCCACTAGCCCTTCCGTCTAGTGAACATTCTGGGTGGGGGTGTTAAACCCGGTAGCTACCCTTAGGATTCGCGTGAATTAGGGCCATACCAAGCAATAATAATCATGGGAAAATATATTCATCAATTGGTGGCAATTATCATGTCCACATAATTCAATAATAATCCATAGAACTTCTGTCTGCATAATAATTCATTAGAGGAATGTTTTGCTTGTGTCTATCTCCTCAAACATTTATAAAAGCATTTCATGTATTCTCAGTTCAAAATATATTTCAAAAGCATTTAATAAAGCAGTTGAAAAAATAGCGCATGTATTCTCAATCCCAATAATGTAAAGAGTAAAAGGGAATCAAATGAACTCATAGTACGATATTTTGTAGTAAAAATATGCATACGACAGAACTGAACAATGCAAGGTTGGCCTCGGATTCACGAACATATATCAGTAATATATATTATAACACTTAATCACAATCAAACAAGTTTATATATTAATACTTTAATAAATTTTATGTCATGTTAATAAATAGATTAATTGTAACTATTTTATATATATTATATATTAAATTCTTATTAAAGTATTTTAATGTATATTATTTATTACAAATATTATATAATTTTTAAAGTTAATATTTACCTATATGATTATATATACCCAAATATATTTATATATGCTATGTAAATTAATTAATGTTAGATAATTGTAAATAATAACATTTTAAAGAAAATAGCATGTAATATTAATATAGTTTGATATAGGCAGTAAAATATATATATATATATATATATATATATATATATATATATATATATATATATTATATATAAGTATCTTTTGTTTGTTAAAATAATTAATAATTATAATAATAATGATAATAATGATAATAATAATAAGATGATAACATTAATAAATGAATAGATAAGTAACTACCTCAAAGGAGTAGTTCTAAAAAATATTGCCCAAGTCTGGGTTTGAACCCGCGACGTCCCGATAACCCGATAACATCCTTAACCATTATCCTTCTTCTTCTTTTTCTAAAAAAAAAACAATGCCCGAGCCTTGGCTCGAACCTAGAACCTCTCGTTCAACCAACACTCCCATAAACCATCCAGCCATTTCTGGTTTTCTGATCTATATACGAACCTATTTCTTTTTAACATATATTCTGTGTTCATCTTCTTCCTTTAAAATCAAAACTCATTTACAACTTCATCATCCTAATTCGATCCATCTATCATCTATATCATTTTCAATCATCATCCTACATACTAAACTAATCATCATCATAATTATAATCATTATCATCGAATTATCATGTATTATTATTATCAACATCACCCGTTCACCAGCATCCTTATTTATCATTCATCTCATTGACATCACAAATCATATCACCACATCATCTTCATTACTAACATTAGCATCATCATCAATTCATTCATAACCTCATATCATAATCATTCGGGAATCATCTTTGACCTCCATCATCACTAACATAACTATCTAATATCATTATTCTACTAACATCATAATCATCATGTTATTATATGTATCTCGAACGTCTTCCTTAAATCATTCCATCATCATTTTTTCTCGAATACCATCGGATATTAATGGTAGTATTAAAACCGAATCAATTTGTTTGTTGTTATATAACCGACTCAATCAGAGAATATTATGGATTGATATTAAAGCTAAATGGGCATCAATAGTCCCCTTCAAACCTTAATTGGCAGCCCAACATAATAAGCTTGATCTTTAGCCCAACTAATTAATTAAACTTCAGCAAATTAATGTAAAAATGCAGCGGCCCAACAACTGAATTAAAAGTCCCGAATTTTATAAGAGGATATATCTAACTAATAGGGGTTGTAGGGTTTATTTGTCTATGAAATTTGTCGGCCACAAGGAACAAAATAAAGCAGACACAATCGAAGGCTCGATTCATCATCATGATTTAATTAACTATCTCACTGTTGTAATAGGAACAAGATAAAACAGGTGAGAATTTCACGATGATTTCATGGTGGTTATTTAAGGTGGTGTTGGTTGTTTGGACAGTAACCACGAACTGAAATGTCCCGTTCTTATTGATTAAAAACGTTCCATATTAATTGATTTCGTTGCGAGGTTTTGACCTCTATATGAGACGTTTTTCAAAGACTGCATTCATTTTAAAACAAACCATAACCTTTATTTCATCAAAAAAGGTTTAAAAAGCTTTACGTAGATTATCAAATAATGATAATCTAAAATATCCTGTTTACACACGACCATTACATAATGGTTTACAATACAAATCTGTTACAACAAAATAAGTTTCTTGAATGCAGTTTTTACACAATATCATACAAGCATGGACTCCAAATCTTGTCCTTATTTAAGTATGCGACAGCGGAAGCTCTTAATAATCACCTGAGAATAAACATGCTTAAAACGTCAACAAAAATGTTGGTGAGTTATAGGTTTAAACTATATATATCAAATCGTAACAATAGACCACAAGATTTCATATTTCAATACACATCCCATACATAGAGATAAAAATCATTCATATGGTGAACACCTGGTAACCGACAATAACAAGATGCATATATAAGAATATCCCCATCATTCCGGGACACCCTTCGGATATGATATAAATTTCGAAGTACTAAAGCATCCGGTACTTTGGATGGGGTTTGTTAGGCCCAATAGATCTATATTTAGGATTCGCGTCAATTAGGGTGTCTGTTCCCTAATTCTTAGATTACCAGACTTAATAAAAAGGGGCATATTCGATTTCGATAATTCAACCATAGAATGTAGTTTCACGTACTTGTGTCTATTTTGTAAATCATTTATAAAACCTGCATGTATTCTCATCCCAAAAATATTAGATTTTAAAAGTGGGACTATAACTCACTTTCACAGATTTTTACTTCGTCGGGAAGTAAGACTTGGCCACTGGTTGATTCACGAACCTATAACAATATATACATATATATCAAAGTATGTTCAAAATATATTTACAACACTTTTAATATATTTTGATGTTTTAAGTTTATTAAGTCAGCTGTCCTCGTTAGTAACCTACAACTAGTTGTCCACAGTTAGATGTACAAAAATAATTCAATAAATATTATCTTGAATCAATCCACGACCCAGTGTATACGTATCTCAGTATTGATCACAACTCAAACTATATATATTTTGGAATCAACCTCAACCCTGTATAGCTAACTCCAACATTCACATATAGAGTGTCTATGGTTGTTCCGAAATATATATAGATGTGTCGACATGATAGGTCGAAACATTGTATACGTGTCTATGGTATCTCAAGATTACATAATATACAATACAAGTTGATTAAGTTATGGATGGAATAGATTTGTTACCAATTTTCACGTAGCTAAAATGAGAAAAATTATCCAATCTTGTTTTACCCATAACTTCTTCATTTTAAATCCGTTTTGAGTGAATCAAATTGCTATGGTTTCATATTGAACTCTATTTTATGAATCTAAACAGAAAAAGTATAGGTTTATAGTCGGAAAAATAAGTTACAAGTCGTTTTTATAAAGGTAGTCATTTCAGTCGAAAGAACGACGTCTAGATGACCATTTTAGAAAACATACTTCCACTTTGAGTTTAACCATAATTTTTGGATATAGTTTCATGTTCATAATAAAAAACATTTTCTCAGAATAACAACTTTTAAATCAAAGTTTATCATAGTTTTTAATTAACTAACCCAAAACAGCCCGCGGTGTTACTACGACGGCGTAAATCCGGTTTTACGGTGTTTTTCGTGTTTCCAGGTTTTAAATCATTAAGTTAGCATATCATATAGATATAGAACATGTGTTTAGTTGATTTTAAAAGTCAAGTTAGAAGGATTAACTTTTGTTTGCGAACAAGTTTAGAATTAACTAAACTATGTTCTAGTGATTACAAGTTTAAACCTTCGAATAAGATAGCTTTATATGTATGAATCGAATGATGTTATGAACATCATTACTAACTTAATTTCCTTGGATAAACCTACTGGAAAAGAGAAAAATGGATCTAGCTTCAATGGATCCTTGGATGGCTCGAAGTTCTTGAAGCAGAATCATGACATGAAAACAAGTTCAAGTAAGATCATCACTTGAAATAAGATTGTTATAGTTATAGAAATTGAACCAAAGTTTGAATATGATTATTACCTTGTATTAGAATGATAACCTACTGTAAGAAACAAAGATTTCTTGAGGTTGGATGATCACCTTACAAGATTGGAAGTGAGCTAGCAAACTTGAAAGTATTCTTGATTTTATGAAACTAGAACTTTTGGAATTTATGAAGAATACTTAGAACTTGAAGATAGAACTTGAGAGAGATCAATTAGATGAAGAAAATTGAAGAATGAAAGTGTTTGTAGGTGTTTTTGGTCGTTGGTGTATGGATTAGATATAAAGGATATGTAATTTTGTTTTCATGTAAATAAGTCATGAATGATTACTCATATTTTTGTAATTTTATGAGATATTTCATGCTAGTTGCCAAATGATGGTTCCCACATGTGTTAGGTGACTCACATGGGCTGCTAAGAGCTGATCATTGGAGTGTATATACCAATAGTACATACATCTAAAAGCTGTGTATTGTACGAGTACGAATACGGGTGCATACGAGTAGAATTGTTGATGAAACTGAACGAGGATGTAATTGTAAGCATTTTTGTTAAGTAGAAGTATTTTGATAAGTGTCTTGAAGTCTTTCAAAAGTGTATGAATACATATTAAAACACTACATGTATATACATTTTAACTGAGTCGTTAAGTCATCGTTAGTCGTTACAGGTAAATGTTGTTTTGAAACCTTTAGGTTAACGATCTTGTTGAATGTTATTAACCCATTGTTTATTATAACAAATGAGATGTTAAATTATTATATTATCATGATATTATGATATATAATATATCTTAGTATGATGTATATACAGTTAAATGTCGTTACAACGATAATCGTTACATATATGTCTCGTTTCGAAATCATTAAGTTAGTAGTCTTATTTTTACATATGTATTTCATTGTTAATACACTTAATAATATATTTACTTATCATTTAACATAATTAACCAAGTGTATCAATATCTTAATATGATTCATATGTACCTAGTAAGACGTTGTTATAACGATAATCGTTATATATATCGTTTTCGAGTTTCTTAAATTAATAGTCTCATTTTTATGTATATAACTCATTGTTAAAATACCTAATGAGATACATACATATAATAAAAACATGTTAACTATATATATAACCATATATATGTCATCGTATAGTTTTTAAAAGTTTTAACGTTCGTGAATCACCGATCAACTTGGGTGGTCAATTGTCTATATGAAACATATTTCAATTAATCAAGTCTTAACAAGTTTGATTGCTTAACATGTTAGAAACATTTAATCATGTAAATATCAATCTCAATTAATATATATAAACATGGAAAAGTTCGGGTCACTACAGTACCTACCCGTTAAATAAATTTCGTCCCGAAATTTTAAGCTGTTGAAGGTGTTGACGAATCTTCTGGAAATAGATGCGGGTATTTCTTCTTCATCTGATCTTCACTCTCCCAGGTGAACTCGGGTCCTCTACGAGCATTCCATCGAACCTTAACAATTGGTATCTTGGTTTGCTTAAGTCTTTTAACCTCACGATCCATTATTTCGACGGGTTCTTCGATGAATTGAAGTTTTTCGTTGATTTGGATTTCATCTAACGGAATAGTGAGATCTTCTTTAGCAAAACATTTCTTCAAATTCGAGACGTGGAAAGTGTTATGTACAGCTGCGAGTTGTTGAGGTAACTCAAGTCGGTAAGCTACTGGTCCGACACGATCAATAATCTTGAATGGTCCAATATACCTTGGATTTAATTTCCCTCGTTTACCAAATCGAACAACGCCTTTCCAAGGTGCAACTTTAAGCATGACCATCTCTCCAATTTCAAATTCTATATCTTTTCTTTTAATGTCAGCGTAGCTCTTTTGTCGACTTTGGGCAGTTTTCAACCGTTGTTGAATTTGGATGATCTTCTCGGTAGTTTCTTGTATAATCTCCGGACCCGTAATCTGTCTATCCCCCACCTCACTCCAACAAATCGGAGACCTGCACTTTCTACCATAAAGTGCTTCAAACGGCGCCATCTCAATGCTTGAATGGTAGCTGTTGTTGTAGGAAAATTCTGCTAACGGTAGATGTCGATCCCAACTGTTTCCGAAATCAATAACACATGCTCGTAGCATGTCTTCAAGCGTTTGTATCGTCCTTTCGCTCTGCCCATCAGTTTGTGGATGATAGGCAGTACTCATGTCTAGACGAGTTCCTAATGCTTGCTGTAATGTCTGCCAGAATCTTGAAATAAATCTTCCATCCCTATCAGAGATAATAGAGATTGGTATTCCATGTCTGGAGATGACTTCCTTCAAATACAGTCGTGCTAACTTCTCCATCTTGTCATCTTCTCTTATTGGTAGGAAGTGTGCGGATTTGGTGAGACGATCAACTATTACCCAAATAGTATCAAAACCACTTGCAGTCCTTGGCAATTTAGTGATGAAATCCATGGTAATGTTTTCCCATTTCCATTCCGGGATTTCGGGTTGTTGAAGTAGACCTGATGGTTTCTGATGCTCAGCTTTGACCTTAGAACACGTCAAACATTCTCCTACGTATTTAGCAACATCGGCTTTCATACCCGGCCACCAAAAATGTTTCTTGAGATCCTTGTACATCTTCCCCGTTCCAGGATGTATTGAGTATCTGGTTTTATGAGCTTCTCTAAGTACCATTTCTCTCATATCTCCAAATTTTGGTACCCAAATCCTTTCAGCCCTATACCGGGTTCCGTCTTCCCGAATATTAAGATGCTTCTCCGATCCTTTGGGTATTTCATCCTTTAAATTTCCCTCTTTTAAAACTCCTTGTTGCGCCTCCTTTATTTGAGTAGTAATGTTGTTATGAATCATTATATTCATAGATTTTACTCGAATGGGTTCTCTGTCCTTCCTGCTCAAGGCATCGGCTACCACATTTGCCTTCCCCGGGTGGTAACGAATCTCAAAGTCGTAATCATTCAATAATTCAATCCACCTACGCTGCCTCATATTCAGTTGTTTCTGATTAAATATGTGTTGAAGACTTTTGTGGTCGGTATATATAATACTTTTGACCCCATATAAGTAGTGCCTCCAAGTCTTTAATGCAAAAACAACCGCGCCTAATTCCAAATCATGCGTTGTATAATTTTGTTCGTGAATCTTCAATTGTCTAGACGCATAAGCAATCACCTTCGTTCGTTGCATTAATACACAACCGAGACCTTGCTTTGATGCGTCACAATAAATCACAAAATCATCATTCCCTTCAGGCAATGACAATATAGGTGCCGTAGTTAGCTTTTTCTTCAATAACTGAAACGCTTTCTCTTGTTCATCATTCCATTCAAATTTCTTCCCTTTATGCGTTAATGCGGTCAAGGGTTTTGCTATTCTGGAAAAGTCTTGGATGAACCTTCTATAGTAACTAGCTAGTCCTAAAAACTGGCGTATGTGTTTCGGAGTTTTCGGGGTTTCCCACTTTTCAACAGTTTCTATCTTTGCCGGATCCACCTTAATACCTTCTTTGTTCACTATGTGACCGAGGAATTGAACTTCTTCCAACCAAAATGCACACTTTGAAAACTTAGCGTACAATTCTTCCTTCCTCAATACTTCTAACACCTTTCTCAAATGTTCACCATGTTCTTTGTCATTCTTTGAGTAAATAAGTATGTCATCAATAAAAACAATGACAAACTTGTCAAGGTATGGTCCACACACTCGGTTCATAAGGTCCATGAACACAGCTGGTGCATTAGTTAAACCAAACGGCATGACCATAAACTCGTAATGACCGTAACGTGTTCTGAAAGCAGTCTTTGGAATATCATCTTCTTTCACCCGCATTTGATGATACCCGGAACGTAAGTCAATCTTTGAATAAACAGACGAGCCTTGTAGTTGATCAAATAAGTCGTCGATTCTCGGTAGTGGGTAGCGGTTCTTGATGGTAAGTTTGTTCAACTCTCGGTAGTCGATACATAACCTGAATGTACCATCTTTCTTCTTAACAAACAAAACAGGAGCTCCCCACGGTGATGTGCTTGGTCGAATGAAACCACGCTCTAAAAGTTCTTGTAATTGGCTTTGCAGTTCTTTCATCTCGCTGGGTGCGAGTCTGTAAGGAGCACGAGCTATTGGTGCTGCTCCTGGTACAAGATCTATTTGAAATTCAACGGATCGATGTGGGGGTAATCCCGGTAATTCTTTCGGAAATACATCGGGAAATTCTTTTGCAATGGGAACATCATTGATGCTCTTTTCTTCAGTTTGTACTTTCTTGACGTGTGCTAGAACAGCATAGCAACCTTTTCTTATTAGTTTTTGTGCCTTCAAATTACTAATAAGATGTAGCTTCGTGTTGCCCTTTTCTCCGTACACCATTAAGGGTTTTCCTTTTTCTCGTATAATGCGAATTGCATTTTTGTAACAAACGATCTCCGCTTTCACTTCTTTCAACCAGTCCATACCGATTATCACATCAAAACTCCCTAACTCTACTGGTATCAAATCAATCTTAAATGTTTCGCTAACCAGTTTAATTTCTCGATTCCGACATATATTATCTGCTGAAATTAATTTACCATTTGCTAATTCGAGTAAAAATTTACTATCCAAAGGCGTCAATGGACAACTTAATTTAGCACAAAAATCTCTACTCATATAGCTTCTATCCGCACCCGAATCAAATAAAACGTAAGCAGATTTATTGTCAATAAGAAACGTACCCGTAACAAGCTCCGGGTCTTCCTGTGCCTCTACCGCATTAATATTGAAAACTCTTCCACGGCCTTGTCCATTCGTGTTCTCCTGGTTCGGGCAATTTCTAATAATGTGGCCTAGTTTTCCACATTTATAACAAACTACATTGGCATAACTTGCTCCGACACTACTTGCTCCGCCATTACTCGTTCCGACACCATTTGTTCCTTTCGTTCTATTAACCCCTGGTCCGTAGACCTCACACTTCGCCGCGCTATGACCATTTCTTTTACACTTGTTGCAAAATTTGGTGCAGAACCCCGAGTGATTCTTTTCACACCTTTGGCATAGCTGCTTCTGATTGTTGTTGTTGTTGCGGTTATTATTGTTGTTGGGATGATTGTTATAGTTGCTGTTGTTGTTGTTGTTGTTGTTGTTGTTGTTGTTGGGCCATTTGTTGTAGTTGCGATTGATGTTGCGATTGTTGGGATAATTGTTGCGATTATTGTTGTAATTGCTGTTGTTGTTGTATTGGTGATTCTTATCACCGTTTTCCTCCCACTTTCTTTTGACTTGCTTCACATTGGCCTCTTCAGCAGTCTGTTCTTTAATTCTTTCTTCAATCTGGTTCACTAGTTTGTGAGCCATTCTACATGCCTGTTGTATGGAGGCGGGCTCGTGTGAACTTATATCTTCTTGGATTCTTTCCGGTAATCCTTTCACAAACGCGTCGATCTTCTCTTCCTCATCTTCGAATGCTCCCGGACACAATAGGCACAATTCTGTGAATCGTCTTTCGTACGTGGTAATATCAAATCCTTGGGTTCGTAACCCTCTAAGTTCTGTCTTGAGCTTATTGACCTCGGTTCTGGGACGGTACTTCTCGTTCATCAAGTGCTTGAATGCTGACCACGGTAGTGCGTACGCATCATCTTGTCCCACTTGCTCTAGATAGGTATTCCACCATGTTAACGCAGAACCTGTGAAGGTATGCGTAGCGTACTTCACTTTGTCCTCTTCAGTACACTTACTTATGGCAAACACCGATTCAACCTTCTCGGTCCACCGTTTCAATCCGATCGGTCCTTCGGTTCCATCAAATTCCAAAGGTTTGCAGGCAGTGAATTCTTTGTAGGTGCATCCTACACGATTTCCTGTACTGCTAGATCCAAGGTTATTGTTGGTATGTAGCGCAGCCTGTACTGCGGCTATGTTTGAAGCTAGAAAAGTACGGAATTCCTCTTCATTCATATTCACGGTGTGTCGAGTAGTCGGTGCCATTTCCTTCAAAATAGTTAAATGGAACAAGTTAATCATACAGAATATTAAGAGTAGTTACTAGTATTTCGTAGCATAATATGAACTCATTTATAAAAGCTTTTTCTTCATATTAGCGTTTTATAAGTTTAAATTCGGGTAGTACCTACCCGTTAAGTTCATACTTAGTAGCTAATATACAATTCAACTACTACAATTCTATATGAAAAACTGATTATAATAATATTTCGCGTTCAAACTTTTATACAATATTTTACAAACTTACAATACCGCTTATTTTACATAAAGCATGAAATATAGCACACAATAACTTTGATACAAGATAGTTGTGAAGACAATTCTAGCTAGTACACAAGTCGTTCAGCAAAGGCAATAAAGACACGTAATTCATACGTCCAGAAACAAGTCATGCATTCTGGTTTTACTAGGACTACTTCCCATCCTTGGTCTTGTGCAACATAACCGTTATGGCCGTTGATAAGACAGCGTGTTGTAACGTCATCAAAGGGACGAGGGTTACGTAATGTCCAACAGTCCCGTAACAATCTAAAAACCTCATTTCTTACCCCAATTACCGACTCCGTCACTTGTGGAAACGTTTTGTTTAATAGTTGTAGCCCGATGTTCTTGTTCTCACTTTGGTGAGAAGCGAACATTACTAATCCGTAAGCATAACATGCTTCTTTATGTTGCATGTTAGCCGCTTTTTCTAAATCACGAAGTCCAATATTCGGATATATTGAGTCAAAATAATTTCTTAACCCGTTGCGTAAAATAGCATTTGGGTTCCCCGCAATATATGCGTCAAAGTAAACACATCGTAACTTATGGGTTTCCCAATGTGATATCCCCCATCTTTCAAACGAAAGTCTCTTATAAACCAAGACATTCTTGGAACGTTCTTCTAATGTCTTACAAACTGATCTCGCCTTAAATAGTTGTGCCGAAGAATTCTGGCCGACTCTAGACAAGATTTCATCAATCATGTCTCCGGGTAGGTCTCTTAAAATATTGGGTTGTCTATCCATTTTGTGTTTTTAAACTGTAAAATAGACAAGAGTTAGATTCATAAAAAAAAAACTTATTAATACAAGCAATTTTTACATATATCATAAAGCATAAGAACACTATATTACATATATTACACCACACGAATACAACTATCTTATTCCGACTCGCTCGTTTCTTCTTCTTCGGTTTTGGTTCGTTTTGCCAAGTTTCTAGGGATATATGATGTTCCCCTAATACGAGCCGTCGTTGTCCACATTGGTTTAGAAAAACCTGGTGGTTTAGAGGTTCCCGGGTCATTGTTACAACTTAAGGACTTCGGGGGTTGACGATACATATAAAGTTCATCGGGGTTGGAATTAGATTTCTTTATTTTTATGCCCTTTCCCTTATTATTTTCTTTTGCCTTTTTAAATTCAGTTGGGGTAATTTCTATAACATCATCGGAATTCTTGTCGGAATCCGATTCATCGGAGAATTGGTAATCCTCCCAATATTTTGCTTCCTTGGCGGAAACACCATTGACCATAATTAACTTTGGTCGGTTGGTTGAGGATTTTTTTTTACTTAACCGTTTTATTATTTCCCCCACCGGTTCTATTTCTTCATCCGGTTCCGATTCTTCTTCCGGTTCCGATTCTTCTTCCGGTTCCGACTCTTCTTCCGGTTCCTCTTCGGGAACTTGTGAATCAGTCCACAAATCATTCCAATTTACATTTGACTCTTCATTATTATTAGGTGAGTCAATGGGACTTGTTCTAGAGGTAGACATCTATCACATAATATCAAACACGTTAAGAGATTAATATATCACATAATATTCATATGTTAAAAATATATAGTTTCCAACAAAAATGTTAAGCAATCATTTTTAAAGAAAACACGGTCGAAGTCCAGACTCACTAATGCATCCTAACAAACTCGATAAGACACACTAATGCAAATTTTCTGGTTCTCTAAGACCAACGCTCGGATACCAACTGAAATGTCCCGTTCTTATTGACTAAAAACGTTCCATATTAATTGATTTCGTTGCGAGGTTTTGACCTCTATATGAGACGTTTTTCAAAGACTGCATTCATTTTAAAACAAACCATAACCTTTATTTCATCAATAAAGGTTTAAAAAGCTTTACGTAGATTATCAAATAATGATAATCTAAAATATCCTGTTTACACACGACCATTACATAATGGTTTATAATACAAATATGTTACAACAAAATAAGTTTCTTGAATGCAGTTTTTACACAATATCATACAAGCATGGACTCCAAATCTTGTCCTTATTTAAGTATGCGACAGCGGAAGCTCTTAATAATCACCTGAGAATAAACATGCTTAAAACGTCAACAAAAATGTTGGTGAGTTATAGTTTTAACCTATATATATCAAATCGTAACAATAGACCACAAGATTTCATATTTCAATACACATCCCATACATAGAGATAAAAATCATTCATATGGTGAACACCTGGTAACCGACAATAACAAGATGCATATATAAGAATATTCCCATCATTCCAGGACACCCTTCGGATATGATATAAATTTCGAAGTACTAAAGCATCCGGTACTTTAGATGGGGTTTGTTAGGCCCAATAGATCTATCTTTAGGATTCGCGTCAATTAGGGTGTCTGTTCCCTAATTCTTAGATTACCAGACTTAATAAAAAGGGGCATATTCGATTTCGATAATTCAACCATAGAATGTAGTTTCACGTACTTGTGTCTATTTTGTAAATCATTTATAAAACCTGCATGTATTCTCATCCCAAAAATATTAGATTTTAAAAGTGGGACTATAACTCACTTTCACAGATTTTTACTTCGTCGGGAAGTAAGACTTGGCCACTGGTTGATTCACGAACCTATAACAATATATACATATATATCAAAGTATGTTCAAAATATATTTACAACACTTTTAATATATTTTGATGTTTTAAGTTTATTAAGTCAGCTGTCCTCGTTAGTAACCTACAACTAGTTGTCCACAGTTAGATGTACAAAAATAATTCGATAAATATTATCTTGAATCAATCCACGACCCAGTGTATACGTATCTCAGTATTGATCACAACTCAAACTATATATATTTTGGAATCAACCTCAACCCTGTATAGCTAACTCCAACATTCACATATAGAGTGTCTATGGTTGTTCCGAAATATATATAGATGTGTCGACATGATAGGTCGAAACATTGTATACGTGTCTATGGTATCTCAAGATTACATAATATACAATACAAGTTGATTAAGTTATGGATGGAATAGATTTGTTACCAATTTTCACGTAGCTAAAATGAGAAAAATTATCCAATCTTGTTTTACCCATAACTTCTTCATTTTAAATCCGTTTTGAGTGAATCAAATTGCTATGGTTTCATATTGAACTCTATTTTATGAATCTAAACAGAAAAAGTATAGGTTTATAGTCGGAAAAATAAGTTACAAGTCGTTTTTATAAAGGTAGTCATTTCAGTCGAAAGAACGACGTCTAGATGACCATTTTAGAAAACATACTTCCACTTTGAGTTTAACCATAATTTTTGGATATAGTTTCATGTTCATAATAAAAAACATTTTCTCAGAATAACAACTTTTAAATCAAAGTTTATCATAGTTTTTAATTAACTAACCCAAAACAGCCCGCGGTGTTACTACGACGGCGTAAATCCGGTTTTACGGTGTTTTTCGTGTTTCCAGGTTTTAAATCATTAAGTTAGCATATCATATAGATATAGAACATGTGTTTAGTTGATTTTAAAAGTCAAGTTAGAAGGATTAACTTTTGTTTGCGAACAAGTTTAGAATTAACTAAACTATGTTCTAGTGATTACAAGTTTAAACCTTCGAATAAGATAGCTTTATATGTATGAATCGAATGATGTTATGAACATCATTACTAACTTAATTTCCTTGGATAAACCTACTGGAAAAGAGAAAAATGGATCTAGCTTCAATGGATCCTTGGATGGCTCGAAGTTCTTGAAGCAGAATCATGACACGAAAACAAGTTCAAGTAAGATCATCACTTGAAATAAGATTGTTATAGTTATAGAAATTGAACCAAAGTTTGAATATGATTATTACCTTGTATTAGAATGATAACCTACTGTAAGAAACAAAGATTTCTTGAGGTTGGATGATCACCTTACAAGATTGGAAGTGAGCTAGCAAACTTGAAAGTATTCTTGATTTTATGAAACTAGAACTTTTGGAATTTATGAAGAACACTTAGAACTTGAAGATAGAACTTGAGAGAGATCAATTAGATGAAGAAAATTGAAGAATGAAAGTGTTTGTAGGTGTTTTTGGTCGTTGGTGTATGGATTAGATATAAAGGATATGTAATTTTGTTTTCATGTAAATAAGTCATGAATGATTACTCATATTTTTGTAATTTTATGAGATATTTCATGCTAGTTGCCAAATGATGGTTCCCACATGTGTTAGGTGACTCACATGGGATGCTAAGAGCTGATCATTGGAGTGTATATACCAATAGTACATACATCTAAAAGCTGTGTATTGTACGAGTACGAATACGGGTGCATACGAGTAGAATTGTTGATGAAACTGAACGAGGATGTAATTGTAAGCATTTTTGTTAAGTAGAAGTATTTTGATAAGTGTCTTGAAGTCTTTCAAAAGTGTATGAATACATATTAAAACACTACATGTATATACATTTTAACTGAGTCGTTAAGTCATCGTTAGTCGTTACAGGTAAATGTTGTTTTGAAACCTTTAGGTTAACGATCTTGTTGAATGTTGTTAACCCATTGTTTATTATAACAAATGAGATGTTAAATTATTATATTATCATGATATTATGATATATAATATATCTTAGTATGATGTATATACAGTTAAATGTCGTTACAACGATAATCGTTACATATATGTCTCGTTTCGAAATCATTAAGTTAGTAGTCTTATTTTTACATATGTATTTCATTGTTAATACACTTAATAATATATTTACTTATCATTTAACATAATTAACCAAGTGTATCAATATCTTAATATGATTCATATGTACCTAGTAAGACGTTGTTATAACGATAATCGTTATATATATCGTTTTCGAGTTTCTTAAATTAATAGTCTCATTTTTATGTATATAACTCATTGTTAAAATACCTAATGAGATACATACATATAATAAAAACATGTTAACTATATATATAACCATATATATGTCATCGTATAGTTTTTAAAAGTTTTAACGTTCGTGAATCACCGATCAACTTGGGTGGTCAATTGTCTATATGAAACATATTTCAATTAATCAAGTCTTAACAAGTTTGATTGCTTAACATGTTGGAAACATTTAATCATGTAAATATCAATCTCAATTAATATATATAAACATGGAAAAGTTCGGGTCACTACACGAACAAGCAAGTACAGTAGTGGATACGACTTTTACAGCTGTTTTTATGGTGGTTAATAGGGTGTGTTTTTGGATTGGGTTAACTCTCAACAATCACAAAATTTGTAGTAGCAGTAAAAGGGAAGGATGGTGGGTTTTTGGTTTCATAAAATAATAGTATATATGTTCGTGTGGTGTTGGTAATCAAGAGAGGAAATAGAAACATTATAAATATCATAGCAGGTGCAGTCGGTTGTAGGTGTTTGAGGGTGGTTTTGAAACAGAAACGTGAGTACAGCAGCAGTAAAGATGATTGTAACCCAACTGTAACCTTGGTGTTCATCTTCTATCATCTTCGCATTTTAAAATCAAAACAGAAACTGTAGAAGTTGCAGGTGGTGATGTTGGGGCTGTTTTGGTGGTTGTACAAGATGACAAAGAATGTGAGGTTTGGGTGAGTTACAACTGAAAGCAACAGTATCAGCACTCACGATGGTTTATGGTGGTTTAGTGATGGTGATTTCGTAGGTGGTTTGGTCAGAAACGAAAGAAAGAAAGAAAGAAAGAAAGGGAGAGAGTGATTGAGAGTTGTTCTTGTGGTGTTAAACAGTGGTTCTTAGTGGTGGACTGTGGTGGCAACCGGAGAAGGTGGTGATGGCAACAAGGTGATGGCGGGTTCGGATGGTTGTGTTGATATCATAATCTAAGCTTTGTATATGTATATAAACTCTTATCTCAATATATAGAAATTAGATAGTATATGATATGATGCAAGAACAAACACAGTACCAATGTAATATTATAATCAATCATAAATTAAACGTGTGTATCCTAATAGTTAACTATGCCAACACTTATTTTCGGACTGGGGATCGTCCTCCGTTATTAAACAGTGGCGGATAAAAGCTCTCAGAAAAATCCCATATTTTTAAATTAGCTATATTTATTTATTTTGGTCATTATGGTATAAAATTCTATCATTAACTATTAAATAAAAATTACATAAATTATTCACTCCCAACCCCAAGTAAAATATAAAAAATTTTAAAATTTATCAAATAACTTCTAAATGTATTATTAATAAGCCTATAATTTATAAAACTCATTTTCGGATGACCGTTTATTTTAAAATCACATAAGTTTGTATTTAACTTGCTTAATAGCGATCGACTGATAAACGAGTGCTATTATTGTTTACTAAATAAATTCGAAACTATATTTATATATTCAATATACCTTATTTATATATATAGATATGTTTTAAATAATAATTATTATATATTGTTTTATTTTACATAGTTAATTATAATATATTTCAAATTATTATTTATATATATTTAAATATATACATATCTATTTACAAATAGTTGTTCGTGAATCGTTCGGGAGTAGTCATGAAATGTCCCGTTCATATTGATTATAAACGTTCCATATTAATTGATTTCGTTGCGAGGTTTTGACCTCTATATGAGACGTTTTTCAAAGACTGCATTTATTTTTAAAACAACCATAACCTTTTAATTTATCAATAAAGGTTTTAAAAACATTATGTAGATTATCAAATAATGATAATCTAAAATATACTATTTACACACGACCATTACATAATGGTTTACAATAGAAATATATTACATCGACATATGTTTCTTGAATGCAGTTTTTACACAATATCATACAAACATGGACTCCAAATCTTGTCCTTATTTTAGTATGCAACAGCGGAAGCTCTTAGTTTTCACCTGAGAATAAACATGCTTTAAACGTCAACAAAAATGTTGGTGAGTTATAGGTTTAACCTATATATATCAAATCGTAACAATAGACCACAAGATTTCATATTTCAATACACATCCCATACATAGAGATAAAAATCATTCATATGGTGAACACCTGGTAACCGACATTAACAAGATGCATATATAAGAATATCCCCATCACTCCGGGAAACCCTTCGGATATGATATAAATTTCGAAGTACTAAAGCATCTGGTACTTTGGATGGGGTTTGTTAGGCCCAATAGATCTATCTTTAGGATTCGCATCAATTAGGGTGTCTGTTCCCTAATTCTTAGATTACCAGACTTAATAAAAAAGGGCATATTCGATTTCGATAATTCAACCATAGAATGTAGTTTCACGTACTTGTGTCTATTTTGTAAATCATTTATAAAACCTGCATGTATTCTCATCCCAAAAATATTAGATTTTAAAAGTGGGACTATAACTCACTTTCACAGATATTTCCTTCCTCGGAAATAATACTTGGCCACGGATCGATTCACGAACCTATACAAATATGTACATATATATCAAAGTATGATCTAAATATAATTACAACCATTTTTATTACGTTTTAAAGATTTGAGTGTATTAAGTCAGCTGTCCTCGTTAGTAATCTACAACTAGTTGTCCACAGTTAGATATATAGAAATAAATCGATATATATTATCTTGAATCAATCCAAGACCCTGTGTATACACGTCTCAGGCTAGATCGCAACTCAAAGTATATATATTTTTGGAATCAACCTCAACCCTGTATAGCTAACTCCAACATTACGGCATATAGAGTGTATATGGTTGTTCCAAATAATATATATACATGGGTCGATATGATATGTCAAAACATTTGCATATGTGTCTATGGTATCCCAAGATTACATAATATATTAGAATACATAAATAATACAATATAAGTTAGCTAAGATATGATTTGTATAGATTTGTTAAACATTTCCCGTAGCTAAAAAGATCAAAAATATCCAATCTTGTTTTACCCATAACTTCTTCATTTTTAATCCGTTTTGAGTGAATCAAATTGCTATGGTTTCATATTGAACTCTAATTTAAGAATCCAAACAGAAAAAGTATATATTTATTGTCGGACATTTAAGTTACATGTCAATTACTAAAGAGGTAGTCATTTTCGTTGAAAGAACGACATCTTGATGACCATTTTGAAAAACATACTTTCACTTTGAGTTTAACCAAGAGTTTTGGATATAGCTTCATGTTCATATGAAAAATCATTTTTCTAGAAGAACAACGTTTAAATCAAAGTTTATCATAGTTTTAAATTATCCAAACCAAAACAGCCCCCGGTTTCACTACGACGGCGTATATCCGATTTTATGGTGTTCATCGTGTTTCCAGGTTTTATATCATTAAGTTAGCATATCATATAAATATAGAACATGTGTTTAGTTGATTTTAAAAGTCAAGTTAGAAGGATTAACTTTTGTTTGCGAACAAGTTTAGAATTAACTAAACTATGTTCTAGTGATTACAAGTTTAAACCTTCGAATAAGATAGCTTTATATGTATGAATCGAATGATGTTATGAACATCATTACTACCTCAAGTTTTCTGGATAAAACTACTGGAAATGAGAAAAATGTATCTAGCTTCAAAGGGTCCTTGGATGGCTTGAAAGTTCTTGAAGCAGAATCATGACACGAAAACAGTTCAAGTAAGATTTTCACTCGAAATATGATTGTTATAGTTGTAGAAATTGAATCAAAGTTTGAATATGAATATTACCTTGAATTAGAAAGATAACCTACTGTAAATAATAAAGGTTCCTTGATCTTAGATGATTACTTGGAATGGATTAGAAAGCTTGGAAGTAGACTTGCAAACTTGGAAGTATTCTTGATTTTTATGAAACTATACTTATGGAATTTATGAAGAACACTTAGAACTTGAAGATGGAACTTGAGAGAGATCAATTAGATGAAGAAAATTGAAGAATAAAAGTTTTTGTAGGTGTTTTTGGTCATTGGTATATGGATTAGATATAAAGGATATGTAATTTTGTTTTCATGTAAATAAGTCATGAATGATTACTAATATTTTTGTAATTTTATGAGATATTTCATGCAAGTTGCCAAATGATGGTTCCCAAATGTGTTAGGTGACTCACATGGGCTGCTAAGAGCTGATCATTGGAGATATATACCAATAGTATATACATCTAAAAGCTGTGTATTGTAAGAGTACAAATACGGGTGCATACGAGTAGAATTGTTGATGAAATCGAACGAGGATGTAATTTTAAGCATTTTTGTTAAGTAGAAGTACTTTGATATGTGTCTTGAAGTCTTTAAAAAGTTTAAGAATACATATCAAAACACAACATGTATATACATTCTAATGGAGTCGTTAAGTCTTCGTTAGTCGTTACATGTAAGTGTTGTTTTGAAACCTTTAAGTTAATGATCTCAATTAATGTTGTTAACCCAATGTTTATTATATCAAATGAGATGTTAAATTATTATATTATCATGATATTATGATGTATGAATATCTCTTAATATGATATATACATTAAAATATCGTTACAACGATAATCGTTACATATAAGTCTCGTTTCGTAATTCTTGAGTTAGTAGTCTTGTTTTTACATATGTAGTTCATTGTTAACACCCTTAATGATATATTTAAATATCATTTTATCATGTTAAATATAGTGTATCAATATCTTAATATGATACATATGTATTTAGTAGACGTTATCATAACGATAATCGTTATATATATCATTTCGAGTTTCTTAACTTAGTAATCTCATTTCTTATGTATATCACACATTGTTAATATATTTAGTGAGATACTTACTCATTATAATCTTATGTCAACCATATATATATGTCTATATATACCACAATATGTAGTTTTTACAATTTTGTAACGTTCGTGAATCGCCGGTCAACTTGGGTGATCAATTGTCTATATGAAACTTATTTCATTTAATCAAGTCTTAACAAGTTTGATTGCTTAACACATTGGAAACATTTAGTCATGTAAATATCAATCTTAGTTAATATATATAAACATGGAAAAGTTCGGATCACTACAATACCTACCCGTTAAATAAATTTCGTCCCGAAATTTTAAGCTGTTGAAGGTGTTGACGAATCTTCTGGAAATAGATGCGGGTATTTCTTCTTCATCTGATCTTCATGCTCCCAGGTGAACTCGGGTCCTCTACGAGCATTCCATCGAACCTTAACAATTGGTATCTTGTTTTGCTTAAGTCTCTTAACCTCACGATCTATTATTTCGACGGGTTCTTCAATGAATTGAAGTTTTTCATTGATTTGGATTTCGTCCAACGGAATAGTGAGATCTTCTTTAGCAAAACATTTCTTCAAATTCGAGATGTGGAAAGTGTTATGTACAGCCGCGAGTTGTTGAGGTAGCTCCAGTTGGTAAACTACTGGTCCGACACGATCTATAATCTTGAATGGTCCAATATACCTTGGATTTAGTTTCCCCCGTTTACCAAATTGAACAACGCCTTTCCAAGGTGAAACCTTAAGCATGACCATTTCTCCAATTTCAAACTCTATATCTTTTCTTTTACTGTCCGCGTAGCTCTTTTGTCGACTCTGGGCGGTTTTCAATCGTTGTTGAATTTGGATGATTTTCTCGGTAGTTTCTTGTATTATCTCCGGACCCGTAATCTATCTATCCCCCACTTCATTCTAACAAATTGGAGACCTGTACTTTCTACCATAAAGTGCCTCAAACGGCGCCATCTCAATACTAGAATGATAAATGTTGTTGTAGGAAAATTCTGCTAACGGTAGGTGTCGATCCCAACTGTTTTCAAAATCAATAACACATTCTCATAGCATGTCTTCAAGCATTTGTATCGTCCTTTTGCTCTGCCCATCAGTTTGTGGATGATAGGAAGTACTCATGTCTAGACGCGTCCCCAAATGCTTGTTGCAACGTCTACCATAACCTTGAAACAAATCTACCATCCCTATCAGAGATAATAGAGAGGGGTATTCCATGTCTGGAGACAACCTCCTTAAAAAACAATCGCGCCAACTTCTCCATTTTGTCATCTTCTCTCATTGGCAGGAAGTGTGCTGACTTGGTGAGATGATCAACTATTACCCAAATAGTATCATAACCACTTGCAGTCCTAAGGAATTTAGTAATGAAATCCATGGTAATGTTTTCCCATTTCCATTCCGGGATTTCAGGTTGTTGTAGTAGACTGGATGGTTTCTGATGTTCAGCTTGGACCTTAGAACACGTCAAACATTCTCCTACATATTTAGCAATATCGGCTTTCATACCCGGCCACCAAAAGTGTTTCTTGAGATCTTTTTACATCTTCCCCGCTCCGGGATGTATTGAATATCTGGTTTTATGTGCTTCTTTAAGTACCATTTCTCTCACATCTCCAAACCTTGGTACCCAAATTCTATCAGCCCTATATCGGGTTCCGTCTTCCCGAATATTAAGATGTTTCTCTGATCCTTTGGGTATCTCATTCTTCAACTTTCCTTCTTTTACAACCCCCTGTTGCACCTCCTTTATTTTAGTAGTAAGGTTAGTACGAATAATTATATTCATAGCTTTTACCCGTATAGGTTCTCTGTCCTTTCTACTCAAAGCGTCAGCTACCACATTCGCCTTCCCCGGGTGGTATCGAATCTCAAAATCATAATCATTCAACAGTTCAATCCACCTGCGTTGTCTCATATTCAGTTGCTTCTGATTAAATATATGTTGGAGACTTTTGTTGTCGGTATATATAATACTTTTGACCCCATATAAATAATGCCTCCAAGTCTTTAATGCAAAAACAACAGCACCCAATTCCAAATCGTGAGTTGTATAATTTTGCTCGTGAATCTTCAATTGTCTAGACGCATAAGCAATCACCTTCGTTCGTTGCATTAATACATAACCGAGACCTTGCTTTGATGCGTCACAATAAATCACAAAATCATCATTCCCTTCAGGCATTGACAATATAGGTGCCGTAGTTAGCTTTTTCTTCAATAACTGAAACGCCTTCTCTTGTTCATCCTTCCATTCAAATTTCTTCCCTTTATGCATTAATGCAGTCAAGGGTTTTGCTATTTTGGAGAAATCTTGGATGAATCTTCTGTAGTAACCAGCCAATCCTAAAAATTGACGTATATGCTTCGGAGTTTTTGGGGTTTCCCACTTTTCAACGGTTTCGATCTTTGCCGGGTCCAACTGGATACCTTCTTTGTTCACTATGTGACCAAGGAATTGAACTTCTTCCAACCAAGATGCACACTTTGAAAACTTAGCATACAGTTTTTCTTTCCGCAATACTTCTAGCACTTTTCTCAAATGTTCTTCGTGCTCTTGATCATTCTTTGAGTAAATAAGTATGTCATCGATGAAAACAATGACAAACTTGTCAAGATATGGCCCACACACTTGGTTCATAAGGTCCATGAACACAGCTGGTGCGTTAGTCTATTTAAACGGCATAACCATAAACTCGTAATGACCATAACGCGTTCTAAAAGCAGTTTTTGGAATATCATCCTCCTTTACTCACATTTTATGATATCCAGAACGTAAATCGATTTTCGAATAAACCGACGAGCCTTGTAGTTGATCAAATAAGTCGTCAATTCTCAGCAGCGGATAACAATTTTTTATGGTAAGTTTATTCAACTCTCTGTAGTCAATACACAACCTAAATGTACCATCCTTCTTCTTGACAAACAAAACAGGAGCTCCCCATGGTGATGTGCTTGGTCGAGTGAAACCACGTTCTAATAGTGCTTGCAGTTGGCTTTGCAGTTCTTTCATCTCGCTGGATGCGAGTCTGTAAGGAGCACGAGCTATTGGTGCAGCTCCTGGTACAAGATTTATTTGAAATTCAACAGATCGATGTGGAGGTAGTCCCGGTAATTCTTTCGGAAATACATCGGAAAATTCTTTTGCGACGGGAACATCATTGATGCTCTTTTCTTCAGTTTGTACTTTCTCAACGTGTGATAGAACAGCATAGCAACCTTTTCTCATTAGTTTTTGTGCCATCAAATTACTAATAAGATGTAGCTTCATGTTGCCCTTTTCTCCGTACACCATTAAGGGTTCTCCTTCTTCTCGTACAATGCGAATTGCATTTTTGTAACATACGATCTCTGCTTTCATCTCCTTCAGCCAGTCTATGCCAACTATTACATCAAAACTCCCTAACTCTACTGGTATCAAATCAATCTTAAATATTTTGCTACCCAGTTTAATTTCTCGATTCCGGCATATATAATCTGCTGAAATTAATTTACCATTTGCTAATTCGAGTAAAAATTTACTATCCAACGGTGTCAATGGACAACTTAATATAGCACAAAAATCTCTACTCATATAGCTTCTATCCGCACCCGAATCAAATAAAACGTAAGAAGATTTATTGTCAATAAGAAACGTACCCGTAACAAGCTCCGGGTCTTCCTGTGCCTCTGCCGCATTAATATTGAAAACTCTTCTGCGGCCTTGTCCATTCATGTTCTCCTGGTTTGGGCAATTTATAACAAACTACATTGGCATAACTTGCTCCGACACTACATGCTCTGCCATTACTCATTCCGACACCATTTGTTCCTTTCGTTCTATTAACCCCTGGTCCGTAGACCTCACATTTCGCCGCGCTATGACCATTTCTTTTACACTTGTTGCAAAATTTGGTGCAGAACCCCGAGTGATACTTTTCACACCTTTGGCATAGCTGCTTCTGATTGTTGTTGTTGTTGCGGTTGTTATTGTTGTTGGGATGATTGTTGTAGTTGTTGTTGTTGTGCCGTTTGTTGTAGTTGCGATTGATGTTGCGATTGTTGGGATAATTGTTGTTGTTTTGGTGACTCTTATCACCGTTTTCCTCCCACTTTCTTTTGACTAACTTCACATTGGCCTCTTCGGCCACCTGTTCTTTAATTCCTCCCTCAATTTGATTCACTAGTTTGTGAGCCATTCTACATGCCTTTTGTATGGAGGCAGGCTCATGTGAACTTATATCTTCTTGGATTCTCTCCGGTAACCCTTTCACAAACGCGTCGATCTTCTCTTCCTCATCTTTGAATGCTCTCGGACACAATAGGCACAATTCTGTGAATCGTCTTTTGTACGAAGTAATATCGAATCCCTGTGTTCGTAACCCTCTAAGTTCTGACTTAAGCTTATTGACCTCGGTTCTGGGATGGTACTTTTCTTTCATCAAGTGCTTGAATGCTGACCACGGTAGCGCGTAAGCAGCATCTTGTCCCACTTTCTCTAGATAGATATTCCACCATGTTAACGCGATACCTATGAAGGTATGCGTAGCGTACTTCACTTTGTCTCCTTCAGCACACTTACTTATGGCAAACACCGATTCAACTTTCTCGGTCCACCGTTTCAATCCGATTGGTCCTTCGGTCGCATCAAATTCTGAAGGTTTGCAGGCAGTGAATTCTTTGTAGGAGCATCCTACACGATTTCTTGCGCCGTTAGGTGTATTGCTAGATTCAGAATTATTATTGGTATGTAGTGCGGCCTGTACTGTGGCTATGTTTGAAGCAAGAAAGGCACGAAATTCCTCTTCGCTCATATTCAAGGTGTGTCGAGTAGTCGGTGCCATTTCCTTCAAAATAGTCAAATGAAACAATTTAATCATACAGAATATTAAGAGTAGTCAATAGTATCTCGTAGCATAATATGAACTCATTTATAAAAGATTTTTCTTCATATTAGCGTTTTATAATTTTAAATTCGAGTACTACCTACCCGTTAAGTTCATACTTAGTAGCTAATATACAATTCAACTACTACAATTCCATATGAAAAACTGATTATAATAATATATCACATACAAATATTCTTCAAACTTACAGCTTCGCTATATTACATATAACATGAAATATAGTACACTATGATACAGGACAGTTTTGAAGATAAATCTAGTTAATACGTAAGTTGTTCAGCAAAGGAAATAAAGACACGTAATTCATAAGTCCAGAAACAAGTCATGCATTCTGGTTTTACTAAGACGACTTCCCATCCTTGGTCTTGTGGAAAATAACCGTTATGACCATTGGCTAGGCAGCATGTTGCAATGTCGTCAAAAGGACGAGGGTTTTGTAATTTACAACAGTCCCGTAATAATCTAAAAACCTTGTTTCTCACTCCAACTACTGAATCCGTCACTTGTGGGAAAGTTTTATTTAAAAGCTGATCCGATGTTCTTTTTCTCACTTTGGTAAGAAGCGAACATCACTAACCCGTAAGCATAACATGCTTCTTTATGTTGCATGTTAGAATCTCTTTCTAATTCACAAAATCCTATGTTGGGATATGTTGAGTCAAAATAGGTACTTAACCCGTAGCGTAAAATTGCATTTGGGTTCCCCGCATTTAACGCTTTAAAGAAAACACGGTGTAACATCCCAACCCGTAATACAAACGATCACACGGAAATATCAATTAAATTTTTTTTTTGCTGGAACAGCATATGGCGCGGCGCGCCATATGGCCGCGCGGCGCGCCAAAGTGGCATGTCCAAAAAGTCATGAAATGCGAAAATGTTTGACCACTTCCCGACGTATGTAGACAAAACGATTTTAACCATACATTAATATATGTAGAACTAACACGTTCCATTAATAAAATTAGTTTTACGAAGACCGGGCTCACATCGGCCGTTTTACGACTTTCGTACGAAAATACAAGTTTTCAACCACATGATTTGTAATACAAAATAAAGACCGAGCATGGCGATTGGGGATACGCTACCCAATCCTAATCAATCCGAAAGCAAGCCTTCTAAAGCAACTACGCAAGTCCACTAGTCCCCGCTTACCCGAGCCTTCGCATCCATGCAATCTATATAAAAAAGTCAACAACGAGAGGGTAAGCTAACGCTTAGTGAATGATAACATACTACAAGCATATATATGTATAAAATGGACATGCCACATAAATATCAAATACCGCATACCGAAGCATCCAAGCATAAAGGCAAGCTAGTCTAAGCATACCGTAACATCACTAAGCAACAAGCTAACAATAAATAAAGTGAGTTCACCAACGACGATGTGAACAACGCTAATAAGCCACACCCGGAGGGTTAGCTACATCACAACAATTCATTAATATAAACAACATTATACGTATACAATATATATATATATATATATATATATATATATATATATATATATATATATATATATATATATATATATATATATATATATATATAAATATCTCGAATAGCATAATTGCTTACGCTTACATCACAATAACCATGGTTAACCAAATCTTCGCAAGGGAATGACTTCGCGAAATAAGTCATCGATGTTCATAACATTCTTTAGTATATTTAACACCTCGTATCACTAAATCCTAGGGTGGCACCTTAACACCTCGGTACTTCACCCCGAGTGGCATCTTAACACCTCGATGCTTCACTCATTATTTTACGGAGTGGTGTCTTAACACCTCGACACTACACCCCTAGGTGGCATCTTAACACCTCGATGCTTCACCCCGAGTGGCATCTTAACACCTCGATGCTTCACCCTTCAATTACTTAGAATGACATCTTAACACCTCGATGCTTCACTCCGAGTGGCGTCTTAACACCTCGACACTTCACTCGTCACGTGAAACGTTGTGTCTTAACACCTCGACACTACACATTTCACGCTACCACAAATAGATATATTATATACCTACACATATAATTATTCCACTCATTATATTAACCCTTCGTCATTGGGGTTATATAAGTCCACATCACACGCCCATGTGATAACGTACACACAAAGTGTGCACCTCGCCAAAGTGGTCAACCAAAACGCACAACCGTGCCAATTGGACCTATACACAAGTCCAACAATTCCACCTATACGAGAAGCGAGCTCTACAAGCGAGAACCCCTTCACCCGACCCGCACCCATCCTACACATACATATGCATATAGGATATTAACACTCACCTTGTCGCCTTGAAGAATGCTACCGAACAATCCGCAATCGCCGATTGAATGTATCTAATCCATTTATCACATAACAAGTAACACAATTAGGGTGGATATACAAATCAACCCAAATTGACAACTAGTGCAATTTCGACCCAAATGCACTTCCAAGCACAAACCGCACCCAAACTAACCAATAATCACTAACACCAGTGAGAATGGTCCTAATATGTCAATCAAACCCAATCATAGATGTTAAACACCTATCTTGCCCAAAATGACACTTAAACCCTAATTTGACCCATAAGAAGTCAATATCACGCCATTAGCAAGTTTTGACACCAAAACATATTTAACTCGGTTCTATGCTTCAACTTAATCCATTTTAAGTTTATAAACCTTATTAAATCGACAATTGGGTTATAATCATCACCAAACCCTAATCTTTGACTCTAGTCAAAGTTAGTCAACCAAACATACCCAAAAGAGTTTCAACACTACTAGAATCACTAATACTAGAGATTACACACTACATACAAGCCTTAAACATGGTTAAATCATTAACCAACCCTAAACCCACCAACATCAACAATAACTAGTTACAATTACCCATTTCACCTCCTAAATGGGTTTTATAACTAACTAGTTCAAAACCCTAAACTTGAATATCAAATTACAAAGATGAAGTTCGGAGTTTGAACTTACCAATACCGCCAAAATGATGCCGTTGACGAGTAGAACAACTTTAATACCCGAGGTTTGACCCGAAACACCCTTCTTCTTCTCCAATTGGAGCTCTCTCTCTCTCTAAAACTCTCCTCTCACTCTAGGGTTTGAAGATGAGAGTGTTTGATGGGTGAAAATGAGCTCCAATGGAGTTCTAGATCAGTTTTGGTGACCCTAAACCGACCCTAAATGAAAAGACCAAAGTACCCCTCATTTAAGCCTTTTAAAAAGGCTGAAAATTGCATCAGACGGGTTCGGAGCGCCGCGCCGAAAGTTGGAGCGCCGCTCCAACCTACAGGTCAGTTTTCAGGAACTTGTTTTGGCCATAACTTTTTGACCGTAGCTCCGTTTTCGATGAATCAAATATCGTTGGAAACGTAACAAGATTTCCTTTCCAATGGTAAGGCTTTGAAACATCAAAACAAACTTTATTTGGGGTTGAAAAGATACGTAAACACCTTGCCACTTCAGACAACGTCCAGTTTCCTTCGGCGTTCGAGCAAGCAACACGTACACTTCGTACACGCATCATACACCATAAATACATTATGTACAATAAATATTTGGGTCTTACAACTCTCCCCCACTTAAACTCGATCACGTCCTCGTGATCTTCTCCACTTAACCAATCCGGAACTACTCAACGGCCCTCAATCCTAAGTTCCAATCCAAACTTTCCTCGACAATTCTTCCCAATGAATCACCTTTAACAACTAAAATCGTCAGCCGCGATTTATCAAAACCACCATCCAAGCACTAAAACCTGCTCTTTTCCCCATATCGGGAAAAACTCAATCAATCTCGTACCGAGATATCAATTCCTTAGCGTACCTTTACCGAGGACAACGCTAAAAGTAACCAAGTTTCAACCTAAAGTCAGCGATCCGAACGTTGAAGATCGAACCACATGAATCCTTACGGATTACACTTACCACTAAACATCCTTTGTAGTGCGCAATACAACCAATACGTCACTATCCTAACATCATAAGCAACGGCTAAAACCAAAAGCGCCCAAAATGACTATGGCTACGCTAAACCTAAGGTGTACAAAATCGACTATTGTCACACCCGTAACAACATGTGAGCGAAACACGGCTATCGCCTCACTAATCCCACGACGTGGTCCTCACGACCCCACTCTCGGTGTATAAAACCACCAATAGATCACACATCCAACAATCATGAAGACTGGCTGAAAACTACACACATCAAAGATAGTCAACATTCGTGACTCTTCTTGCACACATACTTGGTCAACGTAAACGCTTCTCGAACGGCATACCATTTCTACACTAACCATTATGGAGAACAATACAAGTAACCCTCTAATTACCTCATGGTTACACCCGACTTGGTTAAGCCTCCACACCAAAACAATTAACCCGAACTCGTTAGTCAAACACACTTGGTCAACCCGCCTCGATCAACACCTATCACCTAATTGATTAACCCGACTTGGTTAAGTCAAACTTACTTGGTCAACCCGACTCGGTCAACACCTAACATCTAATTGATTAACCCGACTCAGTTAGTCAAACTCGCTTGGTTAACCCGCCTCGGTCAAACCTCTAACGACAAATGATTAACCCAACTTGGTTAGTCAAACGCATTCGGTCAATACCTAACATCAAATTGATTAACCCGACTCGGTTAGTCAAACTCGCTTGGTTAACCCGCCTCGGTCAACACCTAACATCTAATTAATTAACCCGACTCGGTTAGTCAAACTCGCTTGGTTAACCCGCCTCGGTCAACACCTAACATCTAATTAATTAACCCGACTCGGTTAGTCAAACTGCAATGGACTAACTCGACCTAGCTAGTCACTACATCACATTAGAATACCTTCGTGCGAGAGTATAAACTCCCTCACCTAGAACTCCGTTCCGTAAACACATCGTCAAAATAATAGCATCCCATGGAATGGCCACTCATCAACATACACAACCAATATCCTCATTGGTCATAGTCCTCGAATTCTCATGAATTTGTCTCCAACAATAGCTCCCGACGATAAACACATGCTCACTCTCACAGAAAGAGTGACCACTAATCCGACAACTAATGCGCCAATCGCATTATCATTACTCCTAAAAGAAAGACGAGGTTCACCCGTCTTGCATCTCTTAATACGCACGTCAGCAAACCTTGCTCCAACCTTGAGCATATGAAGGATTTCGGATTATCCTTTGCTACTTCAACCGAAGCACTTACCGAACCGCACGGGTATTACTCTAGCAATCATCGAGTTGCTATCGCTTGTAACTTTCACACCGCCACTCAAACACCTAAGGGTTTTCTTTCCGGTACCCTATGCTCAATGTAACCGTAACACCATCGGAGTTGAATACCATGCTAGTAGGTATGAAAGAGGCACCTAACGTTGCGTCCCGTAGACTCCATTACCAACATTCATCTAGATCAAACACTTGATCTCAGGGGTTTCATCCACCCAACGAACCTCATGGATCATCAACTTCAACACGAAAGCGAACACGCTCTAACATCCGAATACTACTACAATCGCCTAACATACGTGTAACTCTAGCATTAAACTCAGCGTCGTTCGTCTCGATCCCATTTCCCGTCGCCATTCTAAGGAATGCAAAACGATTAGATCATGAACATATAAAGCACACACACAATAGCACCCCATCTTGCTAAACACTCGTCGTACATCACTTGTTAGACACGATTTGCACCCGTAATAATGTTTGCAAGTCCTTATTACGCATACACGTCGTATCGACTCGTTAGTACAACGACCGCCTCTCTTGATGATATATGCAACCGCAAACACAAACAAAACATAACACAAGAATCATTATCACAGCACAATAGCATATTAATAATATCGGCATTACTAAAATAAATGTTAGTCAACCTATAAACAAGGCACTAACTAAACCCATTCTGACCCGTAATCCTACAAGTCCCGCAACAAATTTAGCACACACAAAAGTCTAAGTCTAGGCACCTATCTCAAGTCACCTAAATCCCTTAGACCATGCTCTGATACCACTTGTAACATGCCAACCCGTAATACAAACGATCACACGGAAATATCAATTAAATTTTTTTTTACTGGAACAGCATATGGCGCGGCGCGCCAAAGTGGCCTGTCCAAAAAGTCATGAAATGCGAAAATGTTTGACCACTTCCCGACGTATTTAGACAAAACTATTTTAACCATACATTAATATATGTAGAACTAACACGTTCCATTAATAAAATTAGTTTTACGAAGACCGGGCCCACATCGGCCGTTTTACGACTTTCGTACGAAAATACAAGTTTTCAACCACATGATTTGTAATACAAAATAAAGACCGAGCATGGCGATTGGGGATACGCTACCCAATCCTAATCAATCCAAAAGCAAGCCTTCTAAAGCAACTACGCAAGTCCAATAGTCCCCGCTTACCCGAGCCTCCGCATCCATGCAATCTATATAAAAAAGTCAACAAGGAGAGGGTAAGCTAACGCTTAGTGAATGATAACATACTACATGCATATATATGTATAAAATGGACACGCCACACAAATATCAAATACCGCATACCGAAGCATCCAAGCATAAAGGCAAGCCAGTCTAAGCATACCGTAACATTACTAAGCAACAAGCTAACAATAAATAAAGTGAGTTCACCAACGACGATGTGAACAACGCCAATAAGCCACACCCGGAGGGTTAGCTACATCACAACAATTCATTAATATAAACAAAATTATACGTATACAATATATATATATAAATATCTCGAATAGCATAATTGCTTACGCTTACATCACAATAACCATGGTTAACCAAATCTTCGCAAGGGAATGACTTCGCGAAATAAGTCATCGATGTTCATAACATTCTTTAGTATACTTAACACCTCGTATCACTAAACCCTAGGGTGGCACCTTAACACCTCGGTACTTCACCCCGAGTGGCATCTTAACACCTCGATGCTTCACTCATTATTTTACGGAGTGGTGTCTTAACACCTCGACACTACACCCCTAGGTGGCATCTTAACACCTCGATGCTTCACCCCGAGTGGCATCTTAACACCTCGATGCTTCACCCGTCAATTACTTAGAGTGGCATCTTAACACCTCGATGCTTCACTCCGAGTGGCGTCTTAATACCTCGACACTTCACTCGTCAAGTGAAACGTGGTGTCTTAACACCTCGACACTACACATTTCACGCTACCACAAATAGATATATTATATACCTACACATATAATTATTCCACTCACTATATTAACCCTTCGTCATTGGGGTTATATAAGTCCACATCACACGCCCATGTGATAACGTACACACAAAGTGTGCACCTCGCCAAAGTGGTCAACCAAAACGCACAACCGTGCCAATTGGACCTATACACAAGTCCAACAATTCCACCTATACGAGAAGTGAGCTCTATAAGCGAGAACCCCTTCACCCGACCCGCACCCATCCTACACATACATATGTATATAGGATATTAACACTCACCTTGTCGCCTTGAAGAATGCTACCGAATAATCCGCAATCGCCGATGGAATGTATCTAATCCATTTATCACATAACAAGTAACACAATTAGGGTGGATATACAAATCAACCCAAATTGACAACTAGTGCAATTTCGACCCAAATGCACTTCCAAGCACAAACCGTGCCCAAACTAACCAATAATCACTAACACCAGTGAGAATGGTCCTAATATGCCAATCAAACCCAATCATAGGTGTTAAACACCTATCTTGCCCAAAATGACACTTAAACCCCAATTTGACCCATAAGAAGTCAATATCACGCCATTAGCAAGTTTTGACACCAAAACATATTTAAATCGGTTCTATGCTTCAATTTAATCCATTTTAAATTTATAAACCTTATTAAATCGACAATTGGGTTATAATCATCACCAAACCCTAATCTTTGACTCTAGTCAAAGTTAGTCAACCAAACATACCCAAAAGAGTTTCAACACTACTAGAATCACTAATACTAGAGATTACACACTACATACAAGCCTTAAACATGGTTAAATCATTAACCAACCCTAAACCCACCAACATCAACAATAACTAGTTACAATTACCCATTTCACCTCCTAAATGGGTTTTATAACTAACTAGTTCAAAACCCTAAACTTGAATATCAAATTACAAAGATGAAGTTCGGAGTTTGAACTTACCAATACCGCCAAAATGATGTCGTTGACGAGTAGAACAACTTTAATACCAGAGGTTTGACCCAAAACACCCTTCTTCTTCTCCAATTGGAGCTCTCTCTCTCTAAAACTCTCCTCTCACTCTAGGGTTTGAAGATGAGAGTGTTTGATGAGTGAAAATGAGCTCCAATGGAGTTCTAGATCAGTTTTGGTGACCCTAAACTGGCCCTAAATGAAAAGACCAAAGTACCCCTCATTTAAACCTTTTAAAAAGGCTGAAAATTGCATCAGACGGATTCGGCGCGCCGCTCCGAAAGGTGGAGCGCCGCTCCAACCTACAGGTCAGTTTTCAGAAACTTGTTTTGGCCATAACTTTTTGACCGTAGCTCCGTTTTCGATGAATCAAATATCGTTGGAAACATAATAAGATTTCCTTTCCAATGGTAAGTCTTTGAAAAATCAACACAAACTTTATTTGGAGTTGAAAAGATACGTACACACCTTGCCACTTCAGACAACGTCCAGTTTCCTTCGGCGTTCGAGCAAGCAACACGTACACTTCATACACGCATCGTACACCATAAATACATTATGTACAATAAATATTTGGGTCTTACACATGGCGTAACTTAAAGTCTCCCCAATGTGATATACCCCACCTATCTAAGGAAAACCTTTTATAAACTAAGGAATTTCTGAAAAGTCTTTCAAATGTTTGACAAGTTAATTTCGCCATAACTAAATGTGCTGATGAATTCTGACCGACTCTAGACAAGATTTCCTCAATCATATCCTCTGGTAGGTCTTCTAAAATATTCGGTTGTCTATCCTTAACGGCCATTTTGTTTTTATACTGTAAAATAGACAAGGATTAGATTCGTAATAACAAACAATACAAGCAATTTTTACATAGAACATAAAGTACAAGCACACTACAATATATTTATTACACAACATGCTCACACCCCTCTAATCTGAATCACTGGTTTCTTCTTCTTCGGACTTGGTTCTTTTTCCTAATCTTCTAGGGATATATGATGTTCCTCTAATACGAGTCGTTGTTTTCCACATTGATTTAGAAAAACCTGGTGGTTTAGAGGTTCCCGGGTTATTGTCACGATATTGAAAATACGGGTGTTGACGGTACATATAAAGTTCATCGGAGTCGGAATCAGATTTCTCTATTTTGATGCCTTTTCCCTTATTATTTTCTTTTGCCTCATTAAATTAGGTTGGGGAAATTTCTATAACATCATCGAAATCCTCATCAGGATCTGATTCATCGGAAAATTGATAATTTTCCCAATATTTTGCTTCCTTAGCGGAAACACCATTGACCATTATTAACTTTGGTCCATTGGTTGAGGATTTTCTTTTATTTGACCTGTTTTCTGTGGTTCCTAATATTCCCCCTCCGGAACCTCTTCTTCTTCCGGTTTCTCTTCTTCTGGTTCCTCTTCTTCCGGTTCCGTTTCCTCTTCTTCCGGTTCCGTTTCCTCTTCTTCCGGTTCTTCGGGAACTTGTGAATCTTGCCAATATATATTCGACTCTTTGTTATTATTAGGTGAGTCAATGGAATTTGTGCTAGAGGTAGACATCTATCACACAATATCAAACATGTTAAAAGATTAATATATCACATAATATTTACATGTTAATAATATATAGTTTTCAACAAAAATGTTAAGCAATCATTTTTAAAGAAAACACGGTTGAAGTCCAGACTCACTAATGCATCCTAACAAACTCGATAAGACACACTAATACAAATTTTCTGGTTCTCTAAGACCAACGCTCGGATACTAACTGAAATGTCCCGTTCATATTGATTATAAACGTTCCATATTAATTGATTTCGTTGTGAGGTTTTGACCTCTATATGAGACGTATTTCAAAGACTGCATTCATTTTTAAAACAACCATAACCTTTATTTTATCAATAAAGGTTTTAAAAACATTATGTAGATTATCAAATAATGATAATCTGAAATATACTGTTTACACACGACCATTACATAATGGTTTACAATAGAAATATATTACATCGACATATGTTTCTTGAATGCAGTTTTTACACAATATTATACAAACATGGACTCCAAATCTTGTCCTTATTTTAGTATGCAACAGCGGAAGCTCTTAGTATTCACCTGAGAATAAACATGCTTTAAACATCAACAAAAATATTGGTGAGTTATATGTTTAACCTATATATATCAAATCGTAACAATAGACCACAAGATTTCATATTTCAATACACATCCCATACATAGAGATAAAAATCATTCATATGGTGAACACTTGGTAACCGACATTAACAAGATGCATATATAAGAATATCCCCATCATTCCGGGACACCCTTCGGATATGATATAAATTTCGAAGTACTAAAGCATCCTGTACTTTGGATGGGGTTTGTTAGGCCCAATAGATCTATCTTTAGGATTCGCGTCAATTAGGGTGTATGTTCCCTAATTCTTAGATTACCAGACTTAATAAAAAGGGGCATATTCAATTTCGATAATTCAACCATAGAATGTAGTTTCACGTACTTGTGTCTATTTTGTAAATCATTTATAAAACCTGCATGTATTCTCATCCCAAAAATATTACATTTTAAAAGTGGGACTATAACTCACTTTCACAGATATTTCCTTCCTCGGAAATAAGACTTGACCACGGATTGATTCACGAACCTATACAAATATGTACATATATATCAAAGTATGATCAAAATATAATTATAACCATTTTTATTATGTTTTAAAGATTTGAGTGTATTAAGTCAGCTGTCCTCGTTAGTAACCTACAACTAGTTGTCCACAGTTAGATGTACAGAAATAAATCGATATATATTATCTTGAATCAATCCACGACCCAGTGTATACACGTCTCAGGCTAGATCACAACTCAAAGTATATATATTTTTGGAATCAACCTCAACCCTGTATAGCTAACTCCAACATTACTGCATATAGAGTGTCTATGGTTGTTCCAAATAATATATATACATGGGTCGATATGATATGTCAAAACATTTGCATACGTGTCTATGGTATCCCAAGATTACATAATATATTAGAATACATGTATAATACAATATAAGTTAGCTAGGATATGATTTGTATAGATTTGTTAAACATTTCCCGTAGCTAAAAAGATCAAAAATATCCAATCTTGTTTTACCCATAACTTCTTCATTTTAAATCCGTTTTGAGTGAATCAAATTGCTATGGTTTCATATTGAACTCTAATTTAAGAATCCAAACAGAAAAAGTATAGGTTTATTGTCAGAAATTTAAGTTAAATGTCAATTACTAAATAGGTAGTCATTTCCGTCGAAAGAACGACATCTTGATGACCATTTTGAAAAACATACTTTCACTTTGAGTTTAACCAAGATTTTTGGATATAGTTTCATGTTCATATGAAAAATCATTTTCCCAGAAGAACAACTTTTAAATCAAAGTTTATCATAGTTTTTAATTATCCAAACCAAAACCGCCCCCGGTTTCACTACGACGGCGTATATCCGATTTTATGGTGTTCATCGTATTTTCATGTTTTAAATAATTAAGTTATCATATCATATAGATATAGAACATGTGTTTAGTTGATTTTAAAAGTCAAGTTAGAAGGATTAACTTTTGTTTGCGAACAAGTTTAGAATTAACTAAACTATGTTCTAGTGATTACAAGTTTAAACCTTCGAATAAGATAGCTTTATATGTATGAATCGAATGATGTTATGAACATCATTACTACCTCAAGTTTTCTGGATAAAACTATTGGAAATGAGAAAAATGGATCTAGCTTCAAAGGATCCTTGGATGGCTTGAAAGTTCTTGAAGCAGAATCATGACACAAAAACAGTTCAAGTAAGATTTTCACTCGAAATAAGATTGTTATAGTTGTAGAAGTTGAATCAAAGTTTGAATATAAATATTACCACGAATTACAAAGATAACCTACTATAAATAACAAAGGTTCTTTGATCTTAGATGATTACTTGGAATGGATTAGAAAGCTTGAAAGTAGACTTGCAAACTTGGAAGTATTCTTGATTTTTATGAAACTATACTTATGGAATTTATGAAGAACGCTTAGAACTTGAAGATGGAACTTGAGAGAGATCAATTAGATGAATAAAATTGAAGAATAAAAGTGTTTGTAGGTGTTTTTGGTCGTTGGTATATGGATTAGATAGAAAGGATATGTAATTTTGTTTTCATGTAAATAAGTCATGAATGATTACTAATATTTTTGTAATTTTATGAGATATTTCATGCTAGTTGCCAAATGATGATTCCTACATGTGTTAGGTGACTTACATTGGCTACTAAAAGCTGATCATTGGAGTGTATATACCATACATCTAAAAGCTGTGTATTGTACGAGTACGAATACGGGTGCATACGAGTATAATTGTTGATGAAACTGAACGAGAATGTAATTGTAAACATTTTTGTTAAGTAGAAGTACTTTGATATGTGTCTTGAAGCCTTTCAAAAGTGTAAGAATACATATAAAAACACAACATGTATATACATTCTAATGGAGTCGTTAAGTCTTCGTTAGTCGTTACATGTAAGTGTTGTTTTGAAACCTTTAAGTTAACGATCTCAATTAATGTTGTTAACCCAATGTTTATTATATCAAATGAGATGTTAAATTATTATATTATCATGATATTATGATGTATGAATATCTATTAATATGATATATACATTAAAATATCGTTACAACGATAATCGTTACATATAAGTCTCGTTTCGTAATTCTTGAGTTAGTAGTCTTTTTTTTACATATGTAGTTCATTGTTAACACACTTAATGATATATTTAAATATCATTTTATCATGTTAAATATAGTGTATCAATATCTTAATATGATACATATGTATTTAGTAGACGTTATCATAACGATAATCGTTATATATATCATTTCGAGTTTCTTAACTTAGTAATCTCATTTCTTATGTATATCACACATTATTAATATATTTAGTGAGATACTTACTCATCATAATCTTATGTCAACCATATATATATGTCTATATATACCACAACATGTAGTTTTTACAATTTTGTAACGTTCGTGAATCGCCGGTCAACTTGGGTGATATTATATGAAACTTATTTCATTTAATCAAGTCTTAACAAGTTTGATTTCTTAACACGTTGGAAACATTTAGTCATGTAAATATCAATCTCAATTAATATATATATAAACATGGAAAAGTTCGGGTCACTACAAGTCAGGTCAAATGATATTATGAATATAGTTTACAAACTTTGTTACTCAACATTACAGACTTTGCCCATCGTGTCGAAATCAAATAAGAATTAAGTTTGAATTTGGTTGGAAATTTTCGGGTCGTCACAGTACCTACCCGTTAAAGAAATTTCATCCTGAAATTTGATTGTGATGGTCATGGCTGACAATAAATATGTTTTCATGACGCATACGAGCCATAAATTAGAATTTTTATCATCAATGAATAATATGGATAAAACAATTTGATTACGCGAAGAGTATAAGTGAAACTATCACAAAAGAGTGAAATGAGAAAATAATGTTTCGTCATATCCTTTGACGTAGATATGGTTGATTTCTGGAGTTCAAGGGATTTGGAGAAAATCTTCGTGATAAGATTTGATTCTTCGGTAATTAAAGAAATTAGGATCCTCTTTGATTAAATGCGATGATTTGTCTTGATTGCTTTGTCTGATATTTCACTATATATCCACCCTCTTTGTTTCCTTTATATTTTGAAGTTCCATCCTTTTGTTTTCTCTTCCCGACTTTAAGTCAAGTGAATAATGGTCCAGATTTCGTAGGTATGAAGTTTTGAATGAACATGACTAATGTTCAAAGAGAGAAATTGTAAGAGCACGATATTGATTGGTTAAATTTCCAGAATTCAAGAGAAATGATAGGAATATCAAGAAAATATGTTCTTGATATGTCTATAGATTAGATAGAATGTAAGAGTAATGTAATATGGCACATGATGACGGTATGATCTGTGAATCATCACGTTTCATTAGAAACTCAACATGACTTACTGTAATATAATCACGTTGATCAAGTGTCATTATATTATACTAACTCATGCTTCTGTTCCCAACACTACTTCAAAAACATTCATAATTTAAATTCAAATTTTTCAGAATTTATAAACTAAAACAGTTTCCTTTCTGATGTAACACTGATATCGCTAAGGGATAAATGATTTCAGATAAGAATATTTATGAAAATATCTTCAAAAATATCAAGGATAATTATAATGAAAGATACGATGATATCTTAGAATAACTAATATCGATGGATGATGATGAAAATTTGTTCGTAAAAGTGTAGAGTCAGGAGTAAGGTATTCGTTATAGACTTCAGCAGATACTGAATCATTTGGATTCTTTGAAGGTGGTTTAGTCTTTGTGATTTGTCCACAGCCTCTTTGATGGTTTGCTCAATCCGTTTTCTAGTTCCAACATTTCTGAGCTTTGCCAACATACAATTCTTTATCATCAAACTTTTGGCTGTTTACGTCGTTTACAGTTTTTGCTGCTTCATTCAGCTTTTTCAACATTCCGAGTATTGATTCGTAGACTGGGTGCTTTTCAGAATTTTCAGAATGGAACATTATAATTCTAAGAGATAAATGTTATATGTATACATATAACTGTTGATGAAGAAACGTTAAGAGATTCAAAATACTAATTGCTAATTCCCAGTAACTAGTATGGCAATTCTCGTTATAAGATGTGGATGAGTATATGATAGGGTTTTGATGAACAGATATAATGGTTTTTCGGAGAGACTTAGGCCAATGAGTAATGAAGTTGCTGGTAAGTTTACTGCTAATGTGGTGGGATATAAATGGTTCTCCAGTAACGATGATGGAAGGTAAACTTATATATATCAAGGTTATAACAAGGCTTATTCGGTTAAAAGTCGAAGTTGTTTTGCTGGAGCTGTGACAAAATTGGCTACTTTGGAAAGGGAGTGCATAATGATTTTCGATAATAACAACACCAAAGGAGCTAGCACAGATACGTGTTAAACGTTTACTCAGGTTTTGAGTATTTTCAGGTGCATAACTATATGCATCAATCTTTTCTTCCGTAGGTGAAGTGCGGTTGATTCATCCTCTCGATTGAGGTGTTTTCAAGAATAATGAAAGGTTTGAACGCAGATTGTAATCATCAAGATACAAATGAGGTTTAAGATGACATCAAGTGGCAAACTTGAAGAAATGTTTAGTTTCATATGTTATAATCAATATTTTAATTTATTTTAATTGTTCAATGTTGGTAGTCCACAGTTAATAGTCCACAGTTAGTAGTTCCATAATTCATATGTAGTTTAATATATAATATTCGAATTAATTAATACATATCGTGACCCGTTGTATACATGTCTCAGATTCGATCACAACTCAAAGTATATATATTATTTGAGAATCAACCTCAACCCTGCATAGCTAACTCCAGCATTACCGCATATAGAGTGTCTATGGTTATTCCAAATAATATATATAGATGCATCGATATGATATGTCAAAACCTTGTATACGTGTCCCGATATTTAAAGTGCGTAAAATAAATAACAGAAATTAAATGACAATAAATAAAATTGCGAGAATTAAATTGCGATAAAATAAATTGCGATAATTAAAATGTAATAAGGAATTAGCAGTTCGCTAGGAACAGTTAGCTAGGATTTTGTCCAATGTTAATTTATCATAGTTAATTTCTCATAGTTAATTAGTTTGTTTCTAACAAATTTTATTTTGTCCAATGTTTTCTTCATTATGCCACTTGTTGGATTATGATAAGTCAAAATCCAAATATGAAATTGAATGAAAATGGTTATTCTGTGATGAACGGATTCGTATATCTGTGGATGTAAGTAGGATAGTAAATGACTGTTGAATCAGCTTCAAATAATGTACAGTGTAATTTATTAATGTGAAATCTAAATATTCCTCGGGTATTACCTACCCGTTAAAATATTTTCACCATTAACAGCTTGTATAAAAGAATTTTTAATTACAATCTTTATGAAAACATATATACATATATATTTTCTTCAGGTGTAATCATGGATTTAATGAGTTAATATGATATTAAACTATTTTGATTTACCGTTAGAACATAATATATAATCTCTAAAATATTAGAGATTACAAAATTGCCATGTCGAACGAAGATAAATGATGTAGAACGTCATGTAGAACGATGATTATACTCGAGGTACAGAATGAGATATTGAGGCGTGTGATGTTGAAACTTGGGTTGTTGGTGGTACTGGTATGGATGCTGGTGGTACTGTTAGTGCCGGTGGTTTTGTTGAAGCTGGTAAGTTTTGCACCATATTCTCCAAATTTATTACTCGAGCGCGAATCTCGTTGACTTCTTCCATTACTCCAGGATGATTGTCAGTCGGAACGAGCGGATGAATAAGGTTTAGAATTGTGGATAGAATATAATCGTGACGAGCTACTCTTGGAAATAAGAGAGAAAATAGTGTCTCGAACAGGTTCGCCGGTAAGTGATTCAGGTTCGTCACCAAAAGGTGAATTCGGTTGGTGGAAGGGATCGCCTTCTTCGCGTCTCCATTGATTAAGTCGACTACGAACCCATCAAATGAATTGGGGATGGTTGTTTGGTTGAATTCATTCTGGTGACGCTGCTTCTGTAGCTTAGACGAACATCCATGTCGGAATAGCTGTCGGGTTCCGAAGAACTTGAACTAGTGACGAGTTCATTTCGTACTTTCGAATAAAGGATCTTTCAATTTGAAATGTTTTCCGGCTATCGGATGGTACTCTAATTACATAGAATATCTACATATATGGAACAAAAGATTTCGTAGATTACAGAGGGATTTACGAAATATGTCAGGCAAAATTTTCAGTAACAGATACGCTAAGATATGGATTCGCAGATACGATAAGATATGAATTTCGTCTATACACTATCTATGCAATAGAGGCAGTAAGACGTGTCTAGACTTTAAGGATGATAAGCAAATAATTTTTGACACTAAATGATAAGCAAAACTTTTGACATGCAGACACGGTCGAAGTCCAGACCCACTAATGCATCTAAACAACTATCAGTTAGACATACTAATGCAAGACCTGGTTCGCTAAGACTACCACTCTGATACCACCTGTAGTGACCCGTCCTAATCCATCCAGACGAAGTCTTCAAATTTGGTACCATTGCGAGGTACTGAACTCTATATGCCATGAAGGACTCCATGTAATATCTTTAAAATGAGCAAATGCACAGTAGAAGGTTTCTTTCATACCGGAGAATAAACATGCTTAAAAGTGTCAACTAAAAGGTTAGTGAGTTCATAGGTTTATCATAAACAATAAAATTCATAATTTTGATAGACCACAAGATTTAAACACAGTACACCTATCTCGTGTACAAAACCATTTTTCATAATGCTTGGCAGAGTAGGTTCGTATCCTTTTCTCCTCCGTAGATTGCCTCACGATTTTTAATAACCGTACACATATCTCGTGCACAAAATATAATACACATAACCTGTGTATAAAAATTATTTTCTCGATACATAACATTCACTTTACTTTCATTGCTTGGCTTGGTAACCGACCTTAACATATAATGTGCATCAATAATATCCCCAAAATAGAACATCTCGTCTGTATAATATATAAACTTCAAAGTACTAAACACCACGCCGACTAGCCCTTCCGTCTAGTGAACATTCTGGGTGGGGGTGTTAAACCCGGTAGCTACCCTTAGGATTCGCGTGAATTAGGGCCATACCCGATTCTAATTCTTAGGTTACCAAGCAATAATAATCATGGGAAAATATATTCATCAATTGGTGGCAATTATCATGTCCACATAATTCAATAATAATCAACAGAACTTCTGTCTGCATAATAATTCATTCGAGGAATGTTTTGCTTGTGTCTATCTCATCAAACATTTATAAAAGCATTTCATGTATTCTCAGTTCAAAATATATTTCAAAAGCATTTAATAAAGCAGTTGTAAAAACATCGCATGTATTCTCAGTCCCAAAAATGTAAAGAGTAAAAGGGAATCAAATGAACTCACAGTACGATATTTTGTAGTAAAAATATGCATACGACAGAACTGAACAATGCAAGGTTGGCCTCGAATTCAAGAACCTATATCAGTAATATATATTATAACACTTAATCACAATCAAACAAGTTTATATATTAATACTTTAATAAATTTTATGTCATGTTAATAAATAGATTAATTGTAACTATTTTATATATATTATATATTAAATTCTTATTAAAGTATTTTAATGTATATTATTTATTACAAATATTATATAATTTTTAAAGTTAATATTTACCTATATGATTATATATACCTAAATATATTTATATATGCTATGTAAATTAATTAATGTTAGATAATTGTAAATAATAACATTTTAAAGAAAATAGCATGTAATATTAATATAGTTATGATATAGGCAGTAAAATATATTAATAAATGAATAGATAAGTAACTACCTCAAAGGAGTAGTTCTAAAAAATATTGCCCAAGTCTGGGTTTGAACCCGCGATGTCCCGATAACCCGATAACATCCTTAACCATTATCCTTCTTCTTCTTTTTCTAAAAAAAAATGCCCGAGCCCAGGCTCGAACCTAGAACCTCTCGTTCAACCAACACACCCATAAACCATCCAGGCATTTCTGGTTTTCTGATCTATATACGAACCTATTTCTTTTTAACATATGTTCCGTGTTCATCTTCTTCCTTTAAAATCAAAACTCATTTACAACTTCATCATCCTAATTTGATCCATCTATCATCTATATCATTATCAATCATCATCCTACATACTAAACTAATCATCATCATAATTATAATCATTATCATCGAATTATCATGTATTATTATTATCAACATCACCCGTTCACCATCATCCTTATTTATCATTCATCTCATTGACATCACAAATCATATCACCACATCATCTTCATTACTAACATTAGCATCATCATCAATTCATTCACAACCTCATATCATAATCATTCGAGAATCATCTTCGACCTCCATCATCACTAACATAACTATCGAATATCATTATTCTACTAACATCATAATCATCATGTGATTATATGTATCTCGAACATCTTCCTTAAATCATTCCATCATCATTTTACCTCGAATACCATCAGATATTAATGGTAGTATTAAAACCGAATCAATTTGTTTGTTGTTATATAACCGACTCAATCAGAGAATATTATGTATTGATATTAAAGCTAAATGGGCATCAATAGTCCCCTTCAAACCTTAATTGGCAACCCAACATAATAAGCTTGATCTTTAGCCCAACTAATTAATTAAACTTCGGCCAATTAATGTAAAAATGCAGCGGCCCAACAACTGAATTAAAAGTCCCGAATTTTATAAGAGGATATATCTAACTAATAGGGGTTGTGGGGTTTATTTGTCTATGAAATTTGTCGGCCACAAGGAACAAAATAAAGCAGAAATAACCAAAGGCTCGATTCATCATCATGATTTAATTAACTATCTCGCTGTTGTAACAGGAACAAGATAAAACAGGTGAGAATTTCACGATGATTTCATGGTGGTTATTTAAGGTGGTGTTGGTTGTTTGGACAGTAAATACAAACAAGCAAGTACAGTAGTGAATACGAATTTTGCAGCTATTTTTATGGTGGTTAATAGGGTGTGTTTTTGGATTAGGTTAACTCTCAATAATCACAAAATTTATAGTAGCAGCAAAAGGGAAGGATGGTGAGTTTTTGGTTTCATAAAATAATAGTATATATGTTCGTGTGGTGTTGGTAACCAAGATAGGAAATAGAAACAGTATAAATACCGTAGCAGGTGCAGTCAATTGTAGGTGTTTGAAGGTGGTTTTGAAACAAAAATGTGAGTACAGCAATAGCAAAGATGATTATAACCCAACTGTAACCTTGGTGTTCATCTTCTATCATCTTCGCATTTTAAAATCAAAACAAAAACAGTAGAAGTTGCAGGTGGTGATGTTGAGGCTGTTTTGGTGGGTGTACGTGATGACGAAGAAGATGAGGTTTGGGTGAGTTACAACCGAAAGCAACAGTAGCAACACTCACGATGGTTTATGGTGGTTTAGTGATGGTGATTTCGTAGGTGGTTTGGACAGAAATGAAAGAAAGAAAGAAAGGGAGAGAGTGATTGAGAGTTGTTCTTGTGGTGTTAAACGGTGGTTCTTAGTGGTGGACTATGGAGGCAACCGGAGAAGGTGGTGGTGGCGACAAGGTGATGGCGGGTTCGGATGGTTGTGGTGATATCATAATCTAAGCTTTGTATATGTATATAAACTCTTATCTCAATATATAGAAATTAGATAGTTGACGATATGATGCAAGAACAAACACAGTACCAATGTAATATTATAATCAATCATAAATTAAACGTGTGTATCCTAATAGTTAACTCTGTCGACACTTATTTTCGGACTGGGGATCGTCCTCCGTTATTAAACAGTGGCAGATAAAAGCTCTCAGAAAAATCCCATATTTTTAAATTTGCTATATTTATTTATTTTAGTCATTATGGTACAAAATTCGATCATTAACTATTAAATAAAAATTACATTAATTATTCACTCCCAACCCCAAGTAAAATATAAAAAGTTTTAAAATTTATCAAATAACTTCTAAATGTATTATTAATAAGCCTATAATTTATAAAACTCATTTTCGGATCACCGTTTATTTTAAAATCACATAAGTTTGTATTTAACTTGCTTAATAGCGATCGACTGACAAACGAGTGCTATTATTGTTTACTAAATAAATTCGGAACTATATTTATATATTCAATATAACTTATTTATATATATAGATATGTTTTAAATAATAATTATTATATATTGTTTTATTTTACATAGTTAATTATAATATATTTTAAATTATTATTTATATATATTTAAATATATACGTATCTATTTACAAATAGTTGTTAGTGAATCGTTCGGGAGTAGTCAAAGGTCAAATGATATTATGAATATAGTTTACAAACTTTGTTACTCAACATTACAGACTTTGCTCATCGTGTCAAAATCAAATAAGAATTAAGTTTAAATTTGGTCGGAAATTTTTGGGTCGTCACAGCAGAGTATTTCACTACTGTGATCAATAATTTATTATTTATTCTTATTGATATTCCTTGGTGATGGATGTTGATGCTCGAGGAATTCTTACAAACTTCGTAAGGTACGAATAATATTGTTTAGAAAATTTCGAGCACATCGAAGATGATAGTGTAAAATCAAATATTTAATTGATTAATACACTTGGTTTATTATGAAATGGAATTCATTGAAATGAACAGAGATTGTGGTTAACGATTTTTAAGTCGTTAATGAGGATGTACATCATTGCATATTAGTAATATGAACTAACCGAGTAGTATCTACCCTTTAAAATTCACACGTAATAGCTTAGTACGAAAAGATATTTTAAAGTTTAAAATTCATATATATATATATATGTATATATATATATATATGTATATATATATATATATGTATATATATATATATATGTATATATATATATATATATATATATATATATATATATATATATATATATATATATATATATATATATATATATATATATATATATATATATATATATATATATATATATATATATATATATATATATATATATATATATATATATATATATACATATAAATTCTTTAGAGGAAATGAGTTAATATTTCATAACTCGTTGATACGATATACTCGTTATTGAATTGTGATGATGTCGATGGTTATGGAACTGGCGGATCTTATGATGTTATAGGTGCTGCTGGTGCTGATGATGCTGTAGGTACTGCTGGTGCTGCTTGCACAATAAGTCCATTTTGTAACACACGCTCCATTCCTGTCAGGGTTTCTATTCTTCCCTGTATCATCTCTATCCATCCACTCATCTTAGTTAACGGTTATGATTAGAATAAATAATCTTTAAAACTTTAGAGATTACATAATTAGGGTAAAATATTTCTCCGATGAAGTTATGAATCAATACTTCATCATTTGTTATTGTTGATATTCCTTGGTATCTATGGTGCGTATGATGTGGATGCTCGTGGGATCCGAACCGACAATCACCCCGGTGTAATAGAAGAAGTCAACGAGCTTCGCACTCGGGTAGTGGCTTTGGAGAATATGGTGCAAAGGTTACAAGCACCAGCAGCATCACCGGCATCAACAGTACCACCATCATCAACACCAACTGTACCATTACCACCACCAGCAACCTTCACATCCCATGCTTCAACATCACCAAATGTAGCGGATGAATAGGCCTATTGAGAGTGACATCTCTACCCATTGGCATGATCGTTAAGGGGGTACATAATAATGATTGCCGACACCCGTACAGTGTTCAGGGTTAATGTTTAGTTGGATATTATAACTCATGGCATATTGAATATTTTGATGTTTTGAACTAAATCTTGTGGTCTAAAACTTATTATGATTGTTAAACCTATGATGTTCACTCAACCTTTGTGTTGAACATTTTAAGCATGTTTGTCTCAGGTGAAGATTAGCTTGTGTGCTGCCCTATGATGCTTAGTTAGCTGTTGCATTGGAGTCCACATATTAGACTTATCATTTGTTATTTACATATGAATTTCATTATGTAAAACATTATTATGTTTCCGCTGCAAATTCAAATTTTGTTATTAAACGTCTCATTTAGAGTCATTCTCGTTTATACATTACTTGTGTTGTGATATTGTGAAGTCATATTTCCTCGGCCCTATTTGGGGGTATGACATATTGGAATCAGAGCCAGGTTGTTATAGAGAACCAGGATTGCATTTTATGTGTGCCTTATGTCTTAGTTAGGTGCCTTAGCAATCTATAGGACTATAACCTTTCCTGCCTTAGTTTTTAGAGCTTTTCTTATATTGCCATTTCATCTTACTTCCTACCTTTATCTCTTCTGATATTTTGTATCCTTTCCTAAGGATGTTTAGCCAAAACCCTATCATCTTGCCTGATCCCGACTCTGAAGGATCAGTTAGTATGTGATTGTTATCATGTCCATACAAATCTTTATGACCTGACTCCGCCATTGTGATTCAAAGTATTCTTTGACTCACACGAGTTATTTTTATCAGACCACCTCGGTTAGTGAAATCGAGGGATGTCATGAATTCTGAAATGCTCGACATTTCAACGTCAAAGTTTGATCACGTATCCTGACCTTATGGTGTGATATTGAAGTGGAAATATGAATTAGTGAAATATAATGACGCTTGGCCAACGTGATTATGTTATGGTAACTCATATAGAAATTCCAATATCATGACATATGGAATAGAGAGTGAATCAAAGAAAAATTTCCAAGCCATTCATCTCAATGTTATTACATGAAGGGAAATCATCATCCGATTTGCAGATATATAACGAGCTCGTTTTAACCGAACTATCTATCTCATACCCATGAGTAGATTAGCAATCTCTCATATACCATAAAGGTTATAAAACTTTGCAATATCTCTTTCTTAAACAACCTATCTCTTTATCTTTGACTCTTAATATTCGAGCGCCTCGCTGGAAGGAAGGATGCATATTTTTAAGTGACCTGAAGTTTTTCCATTTTCTCGCAAGCTGCGGCTTGAGCTAAACCTCCCCCCCCCCAATCACATCTGAAAACTACTATAGCAATTAAAAGAACCCCATCACACTCTAGTGGATAGTATCCACATTCCTGGCCAGTTTAGGCTAAAGTATACATATATTTGCATATTGAAAAGCATGTGATCCCTCACACTCTCCATATGATCAAAGGTAGCATTCATATGTTTATCATTAAGTTACAAATGGTCAAATATCTCGTGATTTGTTGTACCTAAACAATAAGTCGCGACCTTTGAATCGTTAACCATTTTTTTGAATAAAAAAAATCTTACAATTTCATCTCGGTGTTACAAGCATGTTAGATGTATCATTAAATGATCATATAACAATAGGCAAGTGACACCGTATCCTAACATCGCCCTTACTCATTGGGAAAATTCATACCATTCGAATAATAATCACATATTTAACAAGAACTTGATAGACTGATAAACATCATATAGTCGAAAGTCACTGCATTAGCATGTCTTCATACCTGTCTATGTGAACATCGAATTATTCATGCTCAAGTTATTATGAAATCTTTGTGAATGACGAACTCCATCCATGAGTACATAATAAGGGCACTTACTCCCAGCCTTCCAACTCCAATAACTAGTCTGACCTCTTAACATTTCAGAGTCAACAGTAGATTAACTTCACGTTCTCAAACTCTACCATTCATATATCACTTGTCAGCAACAGCTTCACACATGAACATTTTGAATTCCAGGAACATTGATGTTATGCGAGGTGTATATAAAATAGCTTAAATTTAGCAGGAAATATTATTAAATACGATACAATTTTACACAAGATATTTATTTATTTATAGAATGGATATACTTAAACCTTGCTACAACACTTATAGGCAGTGTACCTAATCGTACAGTAGTGTAGTTTTTAGTAAGTCCGGTTCATTCCACAGGGAAAATCTTTTAATCAAAGCTTAACGCTATATTAATTTAATTTATAAAAATACGAATATATATATAAGTAATATTATTATTTTAAAGGGGGGTTTTTACCGTTTAATGACCGGTTTGTCGATTTTAAAACTTTAGTCGCAGTTAAAACAAAATGTAAAATATTAAATAAATAGAAGACTTAATTTAAAGCGTAAAGTAAATAACGATAATGAAATTGCGATAAATAAAAGTGCGATAAAATAAACTTGCGATAATTAAAAAGTACGATAATTAAAATTTCAATTAAATATAATAACAATAAATAAAAGTGCGATAATTAGAAGTGCAATTAACTATAAAATAAAGGAAATTAAATATGAAATAAAAGAATTATGCTTATTTAAACTTTCCGTAATCATGATGTTTGACGTGTTGATTTTAGTTTTATGCCCATGGGTTAATTGTCCTTTGTCCTGGATTATTTAATATGTCCGTCTGGTTTTTGTCCATAACAGTCCATCAGTCATAAATATAAATTGCGAGTGTCCTCGTCAAATTATCCTTATACCCGAAGTTTAAATATTCCAACTAATTGGGGACTTAAACTGTAACAAGATTTTAATACTTTGTTTAATAATTACACCAGGATGTTGACTGAGTGTAACCCAAGGTTTTAATACTTTGTTATCAATTATGCCAAGTGTCCTTGTACATAATTTCACCCCTGTTTTAATATTTGTAGTGGCTATTAATCCATTCTCGTGTCCGGTTAAATGAACGATTATTCGTACATATAAATACACCGCCCATCGTGTCCGATCGAGTGTATATGGTTATTTATAGGGACGTCCAATTGTAAATCTTTATATTAACATTAACAAACTATCATTTAGTTAAACAAATATAAAGCCCATTAATAGCCCATAGTCTAATTTCCACAAGTGTCGTTCTTTTGTCCAAACCCCAATTATGGTACAAAGCCCAATTTCCCAATTTTAATATTTTTAGCCCAACATCATGATTACTTCGGATTAAATAAGCATAATAATAACTTAGCTACGAGACATTAAATTAAAAAGGTTGAACATAACTTACAATGATTAAAAATAGCGTAGCGTTACACAGACAGAATTTCGATTTACACCCTTACAACAATCGCTAACATACCCTTATTATTAGAATTAAAATTAAAATTAAAATTAAAATTAAAATATAAATATAAATATATACTACGTATATAGATAGAGAGATTGATATATATTGAAAAATGGTGCACCAAAGCTCGATTTTTATAGGCCTGTGATCTGGAAAAGGGGCTCATGCGATCGCATGGATTTATGCCTTCCAGGCCATGCGAACGCATGGCCAGCTGGGGAGAGCCACTTTTGATTGTTTTCTTCTACCGACGTTTATTTAAATATAATATAATATATATATTAATTTTAAGAATTAATTATATATTATATTATATTCATATGCATAGTTGACTTGTAATTTTTAGTCCGTTGCGTCGAGCGTTGAGAGTTGACTCTGATCCCGGTTCCGGATTTTCGAACGTCCTTGCGTACAATTTAATATCTTGTACTTTTCGTTTTGAATCTTGTACTCTTGTAATTTTGAGACGTTTCTTATCAATAATTGGAACCTCATTGATTGTATTTTGTACTTTTGAGCTTTTTGGTCGTTTGCGTCTTCAATTCGTCGAATCTGTGTTTTGTCTTCACCTTTTATTATTTAAACGAATATCACTTGTAAATAGGACAATTGCAACTAAAAGCTTGCCTTTCTTGAGGAATAATGCTATGAAATATATGTTCGTTTTTAGCATTATCAAATATTCCCACACTTGAGCGTTGCTTGTCCTCAATCAATATAGTCTTGAAATACTAGAATCACTTCTTTATTCTTCACACTTTGTACATCAGTGATTTCTTTACGGCGGTATAAACAAGGGTAGTAACGATGTGGTTTACAGTCCCACATGACTATAAAATTTAGATCCATTAAGGAAATTGGATCTATATGAAAACATTTGATCTTTTGAAAATTAAATCTAGTTTTTACCCTAGATAAGTTTTCCGGAATAACCCTTCACCGGTGTTTGCAAAATATTTTTGTGGGCTTTGTGGGTTTCAGATTTGAAAATTTTAGCTCAAAACTTGTGGTTTTGTGTCACCCACTTGCTAACCTTGTATTAGGAAAGCAACACATCCAGTATACTTGCTACGTATATTACCTTTCGGTAAACTACCGTCCAGTTATAAAGGAAAGCGTTGAACAAGCAACTTTTAAGGCAATGTCCCCTGACATGCTTTTAATTATGGTCTATAACGTGTCAGACGCAATTACTATCCTTTGTAGGAGCAATAGTAAAGCTCACCCTAATGATTTTTCGGTCTGGCACAAGGTCCTGTCTTTGACCATGCTATGAAACCACCGTTCTTACGGTTGACACCCGATTTGGTTCAGGTGACCTAATGAATTCCAGGTGAATTCCTAGGATTTTACGTTCAATGGTAATGAACGCATTGAAAATGGGTTTTCAGAAAACAAATCAGTTTGTAATTTGATCAAAATATTTTCTCGTTCAAGCTCGAGTTTAGATATCATTGAATTCCATGAGTTTGAATTCTCAATCTTTAAGGTCAATCTCAAGGATTGAGTAATATCAGGCTTAAAAGCTGATTTTTAATCTTTTAAGGAGATTATCCTTTCTGGGGATCTGATTTATTAGTCTTATCAAGCTAATTTGCACGGCGCCCTCCCCATTTTACGAGACAGATCCTCTCATGGTTAGGATAAGTCTGACCACTTGGCGACCCTGTTTGATGCTGAGGTCCGTGGATTTGCTGCTGATTTTAGTGAAGACTTTTCTAGATTTTTCGTCAACCTACAGCTGGTCTGGACGACAACTTCATGACCTAAATCAAGAAGCGCGTGTCTTTTTCGAAAGACTTTACTTCCTTTTAACGATGGAATTGATTCATCGTGTAGATCCATCTCTTCTTTTCTTTCATCGGGTAAAACAGTTAATTATCGTCCAAAACAAAAGTATTTTCAATTATTTGTACAAAAATATGTGATATGTATTTTGAATAACTCGGTGAAAATTTCCCACACTTGGCTTTTATTTTCCTTTTTATTGTCCTCTATTCCATTTTAAATGAATTTTAACATTTTGGTTTGTTTCTCAATTTATGTCCTTTCCGAGGTAACAATAATTTCGGTGTTAACACCTAGTTTTATCGTTCATAAATATGTATAAACATGATTTTGAGTTCATTTAATTGAAAATTTTGAAAATTTTTACTAGAATTGGGTAGTCGGTATATAAGACTAGGGCTGTTCTTTATTATCAGAGAGCACTAGATTCTAATACAACTACTACTTTACTAGTATTTCTAATGGTAACCAAGTGTGTAAAGTAAAAAATTTAAAAAATCCGAAAGAATTTAACCCCTTCCCACACTTAAGATCTTGCAATGCCCTCATTTGCAAGAAATCAGTAACAATTTAAATTATTGAGGGTGATTAGCGTAGAAATGATTAAGTTTTACCAAAGTTTCCAAACATATTGGCGTGTGTTTGCTGAATGATAAATGGTACATATCATTTGTCCATTCCGTCTGTTGTTACATCACATTTATCTTGTCATCAAAATTAGTAGCTTTTGCTGAACTTAATGCCAGTCTTTGAAAATGCGCTGTTTTACCCTGTTTTGTACAATTTACCATATACATACATACAAATATAAACATGCATGGCAATTTGAAATGGGACTTAATATCCCACTTTCAAATCCTAAATGTGAAATATTAGTACACAATAATAATAAAAATGATAAAGATTACATAAGTATATTCAATAACATAAGTTTAAACATGAATAAGTAAAAAGATAAAAACATAAAAATCATATAAATAACCAAATGGAACTAAATCAGTCTGGATATGGGTTCCAGTTCATCTCGTCATGTGGGTTCCATTGTTGGTTATAGGTGTTCTGATAGGCTTGATTATAGTCATACCGGTTAAAGGGTGGTCGGATATCGGGGCTGTGTGGCGGAAAATGAGCAGGTCGAGTAGGTACGTAATTATGTGGTACCTGATATGATAGCTGGCTCATGATTTGGTGCTGATGAACTAACCAGCTATCGTGTTGGTGTCGCCTATAATCCTCGTATACTCGCTCGGAGTTCCACTGCTCATACATACTATGTCTGGCCGCGTTCGTCATTGCTTCCTCATCTATACGAACGTGGACGTCAAGAATAGCATCTCGAAAGACATCCCTAATGTCTTCCGCCTCTTCCATTTCCTCGTCTGAGCCTCTCTCTACCTGAGGATGAGATCCCTCATAGGGTACTGCCTGGTTACGTCTACTTTTCAATACCTTAGCACCCACATAAACTTTCAATCCTAAGGGCTCAACCTGTTCTCTACAAAGCTGTAATGGAGCCCCTTGGTTCCTATCAACACCTAAATACTCTCCAATGAGAGTAACAAAAATACCTCCTCCTATTATACTCCCGTCCTGCATTCCCTCTACCATTTTAGATAAATAAAAAGCAACACAGTAAGGGATATTGACAAAGCTTCTAGGATCCCGAATACACTTTAGGTAGAATAAATCATGTAAGGTAATTTTTTCTTTATTATGACCTCTCTGTGTAATCGAGTTAGCCAAAAATCTATGAATAATACGAAGCTCGGCTCTGTCAATATGTGTATAGGAGTGTCCTCCTGCTCGTGTAAAAATATCAAAATGTGACATACGCCTCCAAATGGCGTCAGCGTCAAAGTTACTATCTACCCTTTCACCATAATGAATCAAATTTGTACAATCGGGTAATAGCAACTCACCAGGAGTATATATCTGTAAGGCCCTGGCCTTGTCCAGCATGGACATTCTGTACATCCTACCGCCAAGGATAAACCTAAGAAATCTTCTATCATCTATTCTAACTATATTTGTATCAAGTGATACAATACTCATCAACTCAACACACCATTCCTTATATACAGGTCTACGAATGGTGAAAAGACGTTCCCAATCTGTAAAAGAAGAACTGCCATACCTTTGAACTAAAAGCTGTCTAACACGGTCAGCTAGATGGACCGTTTCCAAAGGGGCCCAATCGATTACCCTTGGCACCTCTACATTTTTTGTTACCAATTTGAATTTGTTCCTTTGATATGTCTCGTAATCTCTCTATCTCCTATCAAATCTCAGATTAGGATACAGAGTGTGCTCAGGAATCGTTGGGAATTCTACTGACAGCCTCATTGGGAATACTATGAATTCATCAACAAACTGTACCGGATCATAATAAGGTACGTGCTGGTCAGGCTGTTTTTGTTGTTCCTGTTGTGGTTCTTGTTCGTGTTGCATTTCTGGTTCTGGTTCTGGTCGTCTAGATGATGATGTTCCTGAACCTCCAGTATCGGCTTTCTGCAAAACACATTAAACACAAAATTTGTGCATCCAAATATGCATTAGTTTTAGCAAAATAACAACTTCAAACAATCACTATAACATGTTAAATCAAAATTAAACTTATACACATTTTCACAATTTTTCACAATTCTACACTTTTCAAATAAGCAAATATGAGAATGTATACAAAGTTCATAAGCTTTTAACTCAAATAACATGTCAAAATATTCATTACTAATAATTAAACAAGTCTCAAATGGCAAATATATCAAATTAATCAAGTTCATGAATTTTGGACTTAAAAAGTCCACTTTAATCTCCAAAAATCATGTTTAGGATCAATGTTTGGATCATTTAACTATCTAAACATGTTACACTACTCAATTTAGCAATAATTCATGACAAAAATTGGCCATAACCTTTTTATATCAAAAAGCCCCAAATTGCTCAAGAACACAAACCCTAGATTTCTAAAATTTTTGAAGTTTTTGGCTTCAAATCGTGTTAATAGTATCAATCTAGGTTATACATGCATAAAATACTAACAATTTAACACTAATTACACTAGAAATTAACAAAATTGCATTAGGTAAAAAATTGGAATTTATCACAAAAACTAGCAAATTTATGAGTTTAGGAGTGTAATTTTTACCATTTTGCTGAAGAATGAGAATCTAGGCATGATTAGAGCAAGAAAAATGACGAATTACGGTGGAAAATTGCGAATTTTAGAGGTGATTTTGGGGTTGGTTCGTGTTTGTGTGTGTGTTTTTTGTGCAGAACAGCGAGCTGTTCTTTTTATCAAACTGGCCTGGAATCCAGCCTCATGCGATCGCATGAGGTTGAAGAGTAAACCCCATGCGATCGTATGGGGTTCCGGGTACAGTACTTTCAGGTTTTTTTTTTTTTTTTTTTTTAATATAAAACCTTATTCTTTATAAAACATAAAATTAATAAAATCTTAAAAATTTGTTTCTTTTTAGGATGAGGGCGTTTCGGATCGATGTCCTAGTCTGTCCCTCGACAAAATTTTTAAAATTTGTCAAATCAAAGCGCGGTTTTAAAAATAAAGATTTTTGGATTTTTTTAATGTTTTTGGCATACTTTAATTCAATAAGATTAAAAATAATGATAATAAAAGTTCTCGTCCCTCCCTCGGGTAAAGCAATTTCGGTTCAACGACCTAGTCTTCAACTCACGATGAATTTTAAAAATCATATTTTTAACTTAGCGAAATAAAGTAAATTTTTGTTTTTAAATTCACACAACTTAAATTTAAAATATGCATAAAATTAAAAATTCACATTTTTTTTAAATTAAAAATTCACACCAAACTTATATTATATTTTTGTTTTTATACATAAAAACTTATATTAAAAAGATTAATTTTTCAAATATTTACAAACTTAAATATATTGATTTTACAAAGTTCAAAATATTAATTTAATATTTATATATTAATTTTAAAAACATGGTAAAAAATAAAATTAAAAATCTTTTTGGCTTTTATCCCACTTTAATCAATCAAATATTATCAAAAATATACGCCCCTCTTTTCGGTAAAGTAATTTCAGTTCCATGACCTAATTTAACTCATGATGAATTTTTGAAATATTTTGGGTTGATTGATTAAAGATATTTATACCTTAAGAATAAACGTTAAATTTCGCAGTGATGTAATAAATTTTTGAATGATATCAATAATTTCGGTCGCCAAACCTAATTTTATTCAATACCAATTTAATACTTTATAGCGAACAAATTAGCGTTTATTATCAAAAGGTTAAAAATAAAAATAAAAAAAAATAAAAACTGTACAGACTTACCTGTAAGATAGTATTCTTAGTTATATGATCTATTCCATTCATAAGATAGTCGGTTTAATTGGTTTTCCATAGCTACATAGGCGTAACCTCGAGCATTCAGAGTTTTTTCTTCTAAACATATGAACGGTCCGTCTCTGCATAAAGTAACAAATTCGGTATTTGAATAGGTTTGATTATTTGAACATTTACCTCCATGTGACCATTTTCCGCATTTGTGACATCTTTCAAGGTGTCGTGCTCTTCTTTTCACTGCGAATTTTGATTTTCCTTTACCCAATTGTAACTTATTATCTTCGCATCTGGATTCTTTTCTTAATCCGTCCAATCTTTCTCTGATTACTGATACTATTTCACTCTGAAGTGTGTCATTATTACGTTTAGTGATCAAAGCGTGTAGCATTAGACCATGGTTTAGTTCACAGGCAGTCTTCATTTCCTAAAAAAAATAAAAATTCAGAATGGGGGGAGAAGACTAGTTCTTTAGGTTCTGCTAGGGAAAGACCATTCGGGTTCCATTTTCGAGAACTACACGAAAACAGACAATCTAACTCTAACAGAAATACATAAAATCCTTAAAAAACTTGATTCTCCTCACACTTAGTTAGCTGTGGTATCGAAATTGTGATTAACTTCGTTGTCGACTTCCATCGGACTATCTATGTAATGTTTAACTCTGTGACCATTAACTTTAAATTCAATTCCATTTGAATTTATTAATTCTATAGTTCCGTATGGGAAAATTCTTTTGACTATGAATGGTCCAGACCATCTTGATTTCAATTTTCCAGGAAATAGCTTGAATCGTGAATTTAAAAGAAGAACTCTGTCTCCTTCTTTAAATTCTTTTGAACTTCTGATTCTTTTATCATGCCATTTCTTCATTCTTTCTTTATAGATTAACGAATTTTCGTATGCTTCATGTCTTAATTCTTCTAATTCATTTAGTTGACTTAATCGTAGACGTCCAGCTTCATGTAAATCAAGATTACATGTCTTCAAAGCTCAAAATGCTTTGTGTTCAATTTCTACTGGAAGATGACATGCTTTTCCGTAAATGAGTCTAAAAGGTGTGGTTCTAATTGGAGTTTTGTAGGGTGTTCTAAAAGCCCAGAGTGCATCCTCCAACTTAATGGACCATTCCTTCGGATTTGATCCTACGGTTTTTTCTAGAATACGTTTTAAAGCTCGGTTGGTATTTTCAACTTGTCCACTTGTTTGTGGATGATATGCGGTGGAGATTTTATAAGTTACTCCATATCTTTTGAGAACTTTCTCAAGTTGATTATTACAGAAATGAGTACCCCGATCACTTATTAAAGTTTTCGGTGTTCCAAACGTTGCAAAAAGACGTTTTAAAAAGTTGACTACAACTCGTGCATCGTTAGTTGGGAGAGCTTGTGCTTCCGCCCATTTAGATACATAATCAATGGCTACGAGAATATAGAGATTATTATGAGATTTTGGAAATGGACCTATAAAGTCAATACCCCAAATGTCAAATACTTCACATACTTGGATGACATTTTGTGGCATTTCATCACGTTGACTTATTTTTCCGGCCCTTTGACAAACATCACAGGATTTGCAAAGAAGGTGTGCGTCTTTGTAAATTGTAGGCCAATAGAATCCAGCATCATAAACTTTTCTTGCTGTTAGTTGAGGCCCATAGTGCCCTCCTGTTGGTCCTGTGTGACAATGGTTTAAAATTTTACTAGCTTCATCTCCGAAAACACATCGGCGTATTATTCCATCGGGACAGCTTTTAAACAGATGTGGATCTTCCCAGAAATAGTGTTTTATATCACTGAAGAATTTCTTTCGTTTTTGGTACGATAATCCTTTTTCAAGGAATCCACATACTAAGTAGTTTGCATAGTCTGCAAACCATGGTATTTCATTATAATCTATCTTCAATAGATATTCATCAGGAAAGTTGTCTTGTATGGCCGATTCATTTAGAACTTCTAATTCAGGATTTTCAAGACGAGAAAGATGATCAGCGGCGAGATTTTCTGCTCCTCTTTTATCTCGGATTTCAATATCGAATTCTTGTAAGAGTAAGATCCAACAGATTAATCTTGGTTTGGCATCTTGTTTCGAAAATAGGTATCTAAGAGCAGATTGGTCGGTATAGACCACCGTTTTTGCTAGAACGAGATATGAACGAAATTTGCGAAAAGCAAAGACAATAGCAAGGAGTTCTTTTTCAGTAGTTGTATAGTTCATTTATGCTCCTTGTAATGTCTTACAAGCATAATATATTGGTTGAAATCATTTTTCAATTCTTTGTCCTAAAACGGCTCCCATTGCAAAATCACTTGCATCGCACATAAGTTCAAACGGTAGATTCCAATTAGGTGTTATCATGATCGGCGCATTAGTGAGTTTCTCTTTAAGAATATTAAAAGATTTGATACATTCATCTGAAAAGATGAATGGAGCATCCTTTTCTAGGAGTTTATTCATAGGAGTGGAAATTTAGAAAAATCTTTTATGAAACCGGCATGCCCTAGAAAACTCCTAACTCCTCTAACATTGGTGGGATGTGGAAGTTTAGCAATTACATCTACTTTAGCTCTATCTACTTCAATTCCTTCCTTTGAGATTTTATGTCCAAGAACGATGCCTTCTTTAACCATGAAATGGCATTTCTCCTAATTAAGAACTAGATTTGATTGTTCGCATCTAATAAGCATTCGTTCAAGATTAACTAGACATGATTCAAATGTATCACCGAAGACTGAAAAGTCATCCATGAAAACTTCCATGCATTCTTCTATCATGTCGTGAAAAATCGCCATCATGCACCTTTGAAAGGTTGCAGGGGCGTTGCAAAGTCCAAATGGCATACGTTTGTAAGCAAAAGTACCATAAGGGCACGTGAATGTGGTTTTCTCTTGATCTTCGGGTGCTATTGGAATTTGAAAGTATCCGGAAAATCCATCAAGAAAACAATAATAACTATTTCCGGCTAATCTTTCCAACATTTGATCAATGAAAGGTAAGGGAAAGTGATCTTTTCTGGTGGCGTCATTTAATTTTCTATAATCAATACATACACGCCATCCTGTTACATTCCTTGTAGGAATAAACTCATTTTTTCATTTGTAATGACAGTCATGCCACCCTTCTTAGGCACGCATTGAACTGGGCTTACCCATGGACTATCAGAGATTGGATAAATTAAACCTGCATCTAGCAGTTTAATAATTTCTTTTTTAACTACATCTTGCATATTTGGATTTAGTCTTCGTTGGCGTTGCACATACGCTTTATGACCTTCTTCCATAAGGATTTTATGTGTGCAATACGAAGGATTTATTCCTTTAATATCATGAATCTTTCATGCAATGGCTGGTTTATGAGCTTTCAACACAGAAATGATTTGTGATTTCTCATTTTCAGTAAGAGAAGACGATATTATTACAGGTAATTCAGATTCACCATGTAAATAAGCGTATTCCAAATGGTTTGGAAGTGGCTTTAACTCTAATGTTGGAGGTTCTTCTATCGATGATTTATATCGATATCTGTCTTCTTCTTTTAGCATTTGAATTTCTTCTGTTGTTGGTTCATATCCATTGGCTATAAGTGTAGCTAACATTTCAGCTTCATCAATTTGTTCAGTTCCTTCTCCTAAAGAACATTCTCCTGTTCCTTGTAATTCTGGAAATTCTTCCAACAATTCTGCATGTGAATCTATAGTTTGAATATAATAACATGTATCATCTGCAGATTGTGGTTGTTGCATTGCTCTATCAACTGAAAAGGTAACACTCTCGTCCTCTATACTTAGGGTCAATTTCTTACCAAACACGTCTATCATTGCTTTAGCCGTGTTTAAGAATGGTCTTCCTAATATGAGAGGAACTTGAGAATCTTCTTCCATGTCCAGAACAACAAAATCTACTGGAAATACTAAAGTACCAACTTTAACTAGAATATTCTCCATTATCCCTCTAGGATATTTTATTGATCGATCGGCTAGTTGTATGCTTATTCTTGTTGGTTTCAATTCTCCAAGGTCTAGTTTAGTGTATAGTGAAAACGGCATTAAATTTATACTAGCACCTAAGTCTGCCAATGCTTCTATTGAACTAAGACTACCCAGAAAACATGAAATTGTGAAACTTCCTGGATCAGATAGTTTTTCTGGTATCTTATTCGACAGTACTGCTGAACAATTAGCATTCATAGTAACAGCCGAGAGTTCTTCCATTTTCTTTCTATTTGAGATTAAATCTTTCAAGAATTTAGCATATCTAGGCATTCCTGAAATCACATCAATGAAAGGAAGATTTACATTTATCTGTTTAAACATATCCAAGAATTTGGATTGCTTGGCTTCAAGTTTCTCTTTCTTCATTTTACTCGGGTAAGGAAGTGGTGGTTGGTATGGTTTAACATAAGGTTTATCCTTAACTGTGTTATCTTCATTAACCTTTTTAACTAACGGTTCTTTTTCCTTATCTTGTTCAGGTTGTGGTTCTTGTGGAGTAGGAATAGCTTCATCAGAAGTTACAGGTATTTCAGGTGGTTTAAGTGTTGTACCACTTCTTGTGGTAATGGCTTTAGCTGTTTCATTCCGGGGGTTAGCATTTGTATCACTAGGTAAACTTCCCTGTTTTCTTTCACCTATTAACCTTGCTAGGTTACTTACTTCTTGTTCCAAGTTTTGAATAGAAGCTTGTTGATTTCTAAATGCTTGAGCATTTTGGTCATTAGTTTGTTTTTTAGATGTGAAAAACTGCGTTTGAGTTTCAACTAGCTTCGTCATCATATCTTCTAAATTCGGCTTTTTATCATCGGGTTGTGGTGGTTTGTTTTGAAAATTAGGTCTTTGCTGGTTGTAAGTATTGTTAGATACTTGTTGATTGCTAGGACCTTGTTGGTTGTTGTATGGAATATTTTGGTTATAATTCTGATTTTGATTGTAAATCGGTCTTGGCGGTTGATAATTATTCTGATAATTATTTCCAGGCCTTTGGTTTAGATATGAAACATTCTCTCTTTGTTCCATTGTTAATTCAATACTGAGAATCTTTTGTCAAATGTGGTCCTCCACACTGCTCACAACTAATTCGTATTGAGTGGATATCTTTAGTCATCTTTTCCATTCGTCTCTCCACAGCATCTATCTTTGCGGAAATGGAATCTAAGTCATGGCTAGAATCGGCTCTAGCTGCTTTAGACGATCTAACGATATCTTTTTCTTGGTGCCACTCATGTGAGTGGGAAGCAGTGTTATCAATAATTTTGTAAGCATCAGTTTCGGTTTTCTTCATAATGGAACCACCAGCTGCAATATCTATGTCTTTCCTTGTAGTGATGTCGCATCCTTGGTAGAATATTTGTACTATTTGACAGGTATCTAAACCATGTTGCGGACATCCTCTTAATAACTTTCCAAATCTTGTCCACGCCTCATATAGAGTTTCATTTGGCTTCTGTGTGAATGTAACAATTTCTCCTTGAAGTCGTACGGCTTTAGATGTCGCAAAGAATTGTTTAAGAAATTTTTCAACTAAAACGTCCCATGTATCGATCGCCCCTTCAGGTAACGATTCCAACCAATCTTTGGCTTCTACCTTTAAAGTCCAGGGAAATAACATGAGATATATCTGTTCATCCTCAACTTCTCTTATTTTAAATAGTGTGCAGATCCTATTAAAGGTACGAAGATGTTCATTTGGATCTTCCTTCGGCGCACCACTAAATTGGCATTGATTAGTCACCATATGTAGAATTTGTCCTTTGATTTCATAATCTGGTGCATTAATGTCTGGATGAGTAATTGCGTGACCTTGGCCTGTGCGTTTAGCTCTCATTCGGTCTTCCATACTTAAAGGTTCCAGATTTTCCATGATTGAATTTGTTGAATCCGAATCACTAGAGGATTCTGATTTAATGGTTCGTTCCTCAACAATCTCTGTTTGAATGATTGGTGGTTCCGGAGGAAAATTTAATGGTTCAGGATCTATGAATTGTCCCTGAATATTATCCGGATTCTCAATTGTGAGGTCGGGTTCAAAAAATGGATTATCGGAAATTTGAATTGGAGTACTTGGTCAACTGGATGATGATTCTAAAGAAAAATCAACGGCGATAATATTTGCTAGATGTCTTGATCGAGTTACAGGTGGTGAACGTACAAAAGGTGGTGAACGTTTTGCTCGGTGCATTCACTGAATATCCTATTAGTTTTTAAAAGGAAAGAAAAAATTATATAAGTTATCCAATTAATAGACTTTTCTGATTTTGCCCACGTTTCGAATAGCCAAAAGATGCAGCAGAGGGGCAGGATTCGTTTGGTCTCAATATAATTGAGGACTGTTTGGCTCCAATAACCCGGTCCACGTACAAATCCAACTATTACTACGAACCAGAAAATTTTGATGTCTATCAATTTAACCACTTAAAATAAATTTTCGTAATTTTAAGAAATTTAGATAAGAAGGAGAATAAAAATCTATTTCCTAAAACTAGAATGGCGAGAAATAAGAAAGAAAAAGAGCGCGTTGAAAAAGGTCGAAAAAGAAAAAACAATTGAAAAAGGCATCGAAAAATAAGAAAGTGACTTATAAAACTTAAAAATACCTGACTAACCCAACCTTATTACTATCACTAACTTAAAATTATAATCGCAAATTGAGATTACTAATTGGAATAATAATTGATACATAGGTAAAAGGCGTCTAAAAATATTAAAGCTTACAAGTAGAACTATATCCCAAATGGCAATAACTTAAAAAGGTACTAAAACTTAAAAAGGCGTCTCAAAATTCTAAAGCACCTATATCTTAGTCTAAAGAAAAAGCACTTAAGGAATTTTACGGCAGAGCCTAAAAATCTAGAAATAAAATAACTATGGCAAAAACTATGTCTTAAAACTAAATACGAGCGAAAAATACAAAAGTTACGCTAAAACAATTAAAAAGAAACAAAATATAAAAATATACTAAAAGTTGTAAAAAGGACAATTTTTATAAAAATATTATTTTTATATTATTTATTTTATAAAACTATTAATTTTATAAATTAATTAAACTAATTAAACTTAAATAATACAAATTAATAATAAAAACTAAATTAATAATTAAAAATTAAACCCTAATTAGGGTTATAATAATAATAATTATATATTAATTAAAACCCTAAACAGGCGGCTGAGGTTACCAGGCCTGTCAAATCACCTCATGCGATCGCATGAGGTGTTAGTTGATTTTCCATGCGATCGCATGGCTTGCGAAATTGGGCCAGGCTCTAGGCTGCAACAGTGATCGGGCAGAGTATGTTTTATATATATATATTTTTTTTTTCTGGTTTGCTGTTTTGATTTTTCTATTTTAAATAAATACAAAATATTTAAATAAAATTTATATTTTTACAAACTTAAAAATAAAAATAAAGAAACTTTATAAAACTTATATATTTAACAACTCTTAAAAATATTTATATTTTTGTTTTTCTAAAATGATATATAAATATATTTATACAAAAATAAATTAAAAATATAGCGTTTCGCCGAGTTCCCAGGCAGCGGCGCCAAAAATACTTGATGTTATGCGAGGTGTATATAAAATAGCTTAAATTTTAGCAGGAAATATTATTAAATACGATACAATTTTACACAAGATATTTATTTATTTATAGAATGGATATACTTAAACCTTGCTACAACACTTATAGGCAGTGTACCTAATCGTACAGTAGTGTAGTTTTTAGCACGTCCGGTTCGTTCCACAGGGAAAATCTTTTAATCAAAGCTTAACGCTATATTAGTTTAATTTATAAAAATACGAATATATATAAGTAATATTATTATTTTAAAGGGGGTTTTTACCGTTTAATGACCGGTTTGTCGATTTTAAAACTTTAGTCGCAGTTAAAACAAAATGTAAAATATTAAATAAATAAAAGACTTAATTTAAAGCGTAAAGTAAATAACGATAATGAAATTGCGATAAATAAAAGTGCGATAAAATAAACTTGCGCTAATTAAAAAGTACGATAATTAAAATTGCAATTAAATATAATAACAATAAATAAAAGTGCGATAATTAGAAGTGCAATTAACTATAAAATAAAGGAAATTAAATATGAAATAAAAGAATTTTGCTTATTTAAACTTTCCGTAATCATGATGTTTGACGTGTTGATTTTAGTTTTATGCCCATGGGTTAATTGTCCTTTGTCCTGGATTATTTAATATGTCCGTCTGGTTTTTGTCCATAACAGTCCATCAGTCATAAATATAAACTGCGAGTGTCCTCGTCAAATTATCCTTATACCCGAAGTTTAAATATTCCAACTAATTGGGGACTTAAACTGTAACAAGATTTTAATACTTTGTTTAATAATTACACCAGGATGTTGACTGAGTGTAACCCAAGGTTTTAATACTTTGTTATCAATTATGCCAAGTGTCCTTGTACATAATTTCACCCCTGTTTTAATATTTCTAGTGGCTATTAATCCATTCCCATGTCCGGTTAAATGAACGATTATTCGTACATATAAATACCCCGCCCATCGTGTCCGATCGAGTGTATATGGTTATTTATAGGGACGTCCAATTGTAAATCTTTATATTAACATTAACAAACTATCATTTAGTTAAACAAATATAAAGCCCATTAATAGCCCATAGTCTAATTTCCACAAGTGTCGTTCTTTTGTCCAAACCCCAATTATGGTACAAAGCCCAATTAGCCAATTTTAATATTTTTAGCCCAACATCATGATTACTTTGGATTAAATAAGCATAATAATAACTTAGCTACGAGACATTAAATTAAAAAGGTTGAACATGAAATGTCCCGTTCTTATTGATTAAAAACGTTCCATATTAATTGATTTCGTTGCGAGGTTTTGACCTCTATATGAGACGTTTTTCAAAGACTGCATTCATTTTTAAAACAAACCATAACCTTTATTTCATAAATAAAGGTTTAAAAAGCTTTACATAGATTATCAAATAATGATAATCTAAAATATCCTGTTTACACATGACCATTACATAATGGTTTACAATACAAATATGTTACATCGAAATCAGTTTCTTGAATGCAGTTTTTACACAATATCATACAAACATGGACTCCAAATCTTGTCCTTATTTTAGTATGCAACAGCGGAAGGTCTTAATATTCAACTGAGAATAAACATGCTTTAAACGTCAACAAAAATGTTGGTGAGTTATAGGTTTAACCTATATATATCAAATCGTAACAATTGACCACAAGATTTCATATTTCAATACACATCCCATACATAGAGATAAAAATCATTCATATGGTGAACACCTGGTAACCGACATTAACAAGATGCATATATAAGAATATCCCCATCATTCCGGGACACCCTTCGGATATGATATAAATTTCGAAGTACTAAAGCATCCGGTACTTTGGATGGGGTTTGTTAGGCCCAATAGATCTATCTTTAGGATTCGCGTCAATTAGGGTGTCTGTTCCCTAATTCTTAGATTACCAGACTTAATAAAAAGGGGCATATTCGATTTCGATAATTCAACCATAGAATGTAGTTTCACGTACTTGTGTCTATTTTGTAAATCATTTATAAAACCTGCATGTATTCTCATCCCAAAAATATTAGATTTTAAAAGTGGGACTATAACTCACTTTCACAGATTTTTACTTCGTCGGGAAGTAAGACTTGGCCACTGATTGATTCACGAACCTATAACAATATATACATATATATCAAAGTATGTTCAAAATATATTTACAACACTTTTAATATATTTTGATGTTTTAAGTTTATTAAGTCAGCTTTCCTCGTTAGTAACCTACAACTAGTTGTCCATAGTTAGATGTACAGAAATAAATCGATAAATATTATCTTTAATCAATCCACGACCCAGTGTATACGTATCTCAGTATTGATCACAACTCAAACTATACATATTTTGGAATCAACCTCAACCCTGTATAGCTAACTCCAACATTCACATATAGAGTGTCTATGGTTGTTCAGAAATATATATAGATGTGTCGACATGATAGGTCGAAACATTGTATACGTGTCTATGGTATCTCAAGATTACATAATATACAATACAAGTTGATTAAGTTATGGATGGAATAGATTTGTTACCAATTTTCACGTAGCTAAAATGAGAAAAATTATCCAATCTTGTTTTACCCATAACTTCTTCATTTTAAATCCGTTTTGAGTGAATCAAATTGCTATTGTTTCATATTGAACTCTATTTTATGAATATAAATATAAAAAGTATAGGTTTATAGTCGAAAAAATAAGTTACAAGTCGTTTTTGTAAAGGTAGGCATTTCAGTCGAAAGAACGACGTCTAGATGACCATTTTAGAAAACATACTTCCACTTTGAATTTAACCATAATTTTTGGATATAGTTTCATGTTCATAATAAAAATCATTTTCTCAGAATAACAACTTTTAAATCAAAGTTTATCATAGTTTTTAATTAACTAACCCAAAACAGCCCGCGGTGTTACTACGACGGCGTAAATCCGGTTTTACGGTGTTTTTCGTGTTTCCAGGTTTTAAATCATTAAGTTAGCATATCATATAGATATAGAACATGTATTTAGTTAATTTTAAAAGTAAAGTTAGAAGGATTAACTTTTGTTTGCGAACAAGTTTAGAATTAACTAAACTATGTTCTAGTGATTACGAGTTTAAACCTTCGAATAAGATAGTTTTATATATATGAATCGAATGATGTTATGAACATAATTACTACCTCAAGTTTAGTAGGTAAACCTACTGGAAGTGACAAGAAATGATCTAGCTTCAAAGGATCTTGGATGGCTTGAAAGTTCTTGAAGTAGGATCATGACACAAAAACAAGTTCAAGTAAGATTTTTACTCGAATTAAGATAGTTTATAGTTATAGAAATTGAATCAAAGTTTGAATATGAATATTACCTTGAATAAGAAAGATAACCTACTGTATATAACAAAGGTTTCTTGATCTTAGATGATTACTTGGAATGGATTAGAAAGCTTGGAAGTAAATTAGTAAACTTGAAGGGATTTTTGAAGTGTTCTTCCTATGATGATTATAGCTTGATTCTTGAAGTGATTTTTGATGAAGATGATGATTAACTACTGGAAAAATACGTTCATAATAGTGTGTGTGTGTTGAGAGAGAATTAGAAAGAGAATTGGAAGTGAAATGGAGTGAATGATGAGTGGTAATTGGTGAGTGGTGAGTGGGGTTAAAAGGAGTTCTAGTTAGTTGACTAGCTCATGGTAGAAGTTAAAATTGATTAGTCATACATGACATAATCAAGAGTGGAATCTCATGCTAGTTCCTATTGGTATATACCCATAGTAAGTACGTTTTGAAGCTGTGTATAATACGGGTAAGAATACGACTAGAATTCTTGATGAAAGAAAAGAATGGGAAAGTAACTGTAACCATTTTCGTTAAGTATGAGTGTTTTGATATATGTCTTGAAGTCTTCCAAAAGTATTTTAATACATCTAAATACACTACATGTATATACATTTTAACTGAGTCGTTAAGTCATCGTTAGTCGTTAAATGTAAGTGTTGTTTTGAAACCTTTAAGTTAACGATCTCAATTAATGTTGTTAACCCATTGTTTATTATATCTAATGAGATGTTAAATTATTATATTATCATGATATTATGATATATTAATATATCTTAATATTATATATATACATTTAAATGTCGTTACAACGATAATCGTTACATATATGTCTCGTTTCGAAATCCTTAAGTTAGTAGTCTTGTTTATATGTATATAACTCATTGTTAATATACTTATGGAGATACTTACTTATCATAATCTCATGTTAACCATATGTATATCCATATATATATCGTCATGTCGTTTTTACAAGTTTTAACGTTCGTGAATCGCCGGTCAACTTGGGTGGTCAATTGTCTATATGAAACATATTTCAATTAATCAAGTCTTAACAAGTTTGATTGCTTAACATGTTGGAAACATTTAATCATGTAAATATCAATCTCAATTAATATATATAAACATGGAAAAGTTCGGGTCACTACAGAACATAACTTACAATGATTAAAAATAGCGTAGCGTTACACGGACAGAATTTCGACTTACACCCTTACAACATTCGCTAACATACCCTTATTATTAGAATTAAAATTAAAATTAAAATATAAATATAAATATATACTACGTATATACATAGAGAGATTGATATATATTGAAAAATGGTGCACCAAAGCTCGATTTTTATAGGCCTGTGATCTGGAAAAGGGGCTCATACGATCGCATGGATTTATGCCTTCCAGGCCATGCGATCGCATGGCCAGCTGGGGAGAGCCACTTTTGATTGTTTTCTTCTGCTGACGTTTATTTAAATATAATATAATATATATATTAATTTTAAGAATTAATTATATATTATATTATATTCATATGCATAGTTGACTTGTAATTTTTAGTCCGTTGTTTCGAGCGTTGAGAGTTGACTCTGGTCCCGGTTCTGGATTTTCGGACGTCCTTGCGTACAATTTAATATCTTGTGCTTTTCGTTTTGAATCTTGTACTCTTGTAATTTTGAGACGTTTCTTATCAATAATTGGAACCTCATTGATTGTATTTTGTACTTTTGAGCTTTTTGGTCGTTTGCGTCTTCAATTCGTCGAATCTGTCTTTTGTCTTCACCTTTTATTATTTAAACGAATATCACTTGTAAATAGGACAATTGCAACTAAAAGCTTGTCTTTCTTGAGGAATAATGCTATGAAATATATGTTCATTTTTAGCATTATCAAATATTCCCACACTTGAGCGTTGCTTGTCCTCAAGCAATATAGTCTTGAAATACTAGAATCACTTCTTTATTCTTCACACTTTGTACATCAGTGATTTGTTTACGACGGTATAAACAATGGTAGTAACGATGTGGTTTACAGTCCCAAATGAGTATAAAATTTATATCCATTAAGGAAATTGGATCTTTATGAAAACATTTGATCTTTTGAAAATTAAATCTAGTTATTACCCTAGATAAGTTTTCCGGAATAACCCTTCACCGGTGTTTGCAAAATATTTTTGTAGGCTTGGTGGGTTTCAGATTTGAAAATTTTAGCTCAAAACTTGTGGTTTTGTGTCACCCACTTGCTAACCTTGTATTTGGAAAGCAACACATCCAGTATACTTGCTCCGTATATTACCTTTCGGTAAACTACCGTCCGGTTATAAAGGAAAGCGTTGAACAAGCAACTGTTAAGGCAATGTCCCCTGACATGCTTTTAATTATGGTCTATAACGTGTCGAACGCAATTACTATCCTTTGTAGGAGCAATAGTAAAGCTCACCCTTATGATTTTTCGGTCTGGCACAAGGTCCTGTCTTTGACCATGCTATGCAACCACCGTTCTTACGGTTGACACCCGATTTGGTTCAGGTAACCTAATGAATTCCAGGTGAATTCCTAGGATTTTACATTCAATGGTAATGAACGCATTGAAAATGGGTTTTCAGAAAACAAATCGGTTTGTAATTTGATCAAAATATTTTCTCGTTCAAGCTCGAGTTTAGATATCATTGAATTCCATGAGTTTGAATTCTCAATCTTTAAGGTCAATCTCAAGGATTGAGTAATATCAGGCTTAAAAGCTGATTTTTAATCTTTTAAGGAGATTATCCTTTCTGGGGATCTGATTTATTAGTCTTATCAAGCTAATTTGCACGATGCCCTCCCCATTTTACGAGACAGATCCTCTCATGGTTAGGATAAGTTTGACCACTTGGCGACCCTGTTTGATGCTGAGGTCCATGGATTTCCTGCTGATTTTAGTGATGACTTTTCTAGATTTTTCGTCAACCTACAGCTGGTCTGGACGACAACTTCATGACCTAAATCAAGAAGCGCGTGTCTTTTTCGAAAGACTTTACTTCCATTTAACCGGACACGGGAATGGATTAATAGCCACTAGAAATATTAAAACAGGGGTGAAATTATGTACAAGGACACTTGGCATAATTGATAACAAAGTATTAAAACCTTGGGTTACACTCAGTCAACATCCTGGTGTAATTATTAAACAAAGTATTAAAATCTTGTTACAGTTTAAGTCCCCAATTAGTTGGAATATTTAAACTTCGGGTATAAGGATAATTTGACGAGGACACTCGCACTTTATATTTATGACTGATGGACTGTTATGGACAAAAACCAGACGGACATATTAAATAATCCAAGACAAAGGACAATTAACCCATGGGCATAAAATTAAAATCAACACGTCAAACATCATGATTACGGAAAATTTAAATAAGCATAATTCTTTTATTTCATATTTAATTTCCTTTATTTTATAGTTAATTGCACTTCTAATTAGCGCACTTTTATTTATTGTTATTATATTTAATTGCAATTTTAATTATCGTACTTTTTAATTATCGCAAGTTTATTTTATCGCACTTTTATTTATCGCAATTTCATTATCGTTATTTACTTTACGCTTTAAATTAAGTCTTTTATTTATTTAATATTTTACATTTTGTTTTAACTGCGACTAAAGTTTTAAAATCGACAAACCGGTCATTAAACGGTAAAAACCCCCCTTTAAAATAATAATATTACTTATATATATATATATTCGTATTTTTATAAATTAAACTAATATAGCGTTAAGCTTTGATTAAAAGATTTTCCCAGTGGAACGAACCGGACTTACTAAAAACTACACTACTGTACAATTAGGTACACTGCCTATAAGTGTTGTAGCAAGGTTTAAGTATATCCATTCTATAAATAAATAAATATCTTGTGTAAAATTGTATCGTATTTAATAATATTTCCTGCTAAAATTTAAGCTATTTTATATACACCTCGCATAACATCAAGTATATAAAATAGCTTAACGCTATATTAGTTTAATTTATAAAAATACGAATATATATATAAGTAATATTATTATTTTAAAGGGGGGTTTTTACCGTTTAATGACCGGTTTGTCGATTTTAAAACTTTAGTCGCAGTTAAAACAAAATGTAAAATATTAAATAAATAAAAGACTTAATTTAAAGCGTAAAGTAAATAACGATAATGAAATTGCGATAAATAAAAGTGCGATAAAATAAACTTGCGATAATTAAAAAGTACGATAATTAAAATTGCAATTAAATATAATAACAATAAATAAAAGTGCGATAATTAGAAGTGCAATTAACTATAAAATAAAGGAAATTAAATATGAAATAAAAGAATTATGCTTATTTAAACTTTCCGTAATCATGATGTTTGACGTGTTGATTTTACTTTTATGCCCATGGGTTAATTGTCCTTTGTCCTGGATTATTTAATATGTTCGTCTAGTTTTTGTCCATAACAGTCCATCAGTCATAAATATAAAGTGCGAGTGTCCTCGTCAAATTATCCTTATACCCGAAGTTTAAATATTCCAACTAATTGGGACTTAAACTGTAACAAGATTTTAATACTTTGTTTAATAATTACACCAGGATGTTGACTGAGTGTAACCCAATGTTTTAATACTTTGTTATCAATTATGCCAAGTGTCCTTGTACATAATTTCACACCTGTTTTAATATTTCTAGTGGCTATTAATCCATTCCCGTGTCCGGTTAAATGAACGATTATTCGTACATATAAATACCCCGCCCATCGTGTCCGATCGAGTGTATATGGTTATTTATAGGGACGTCCAATTGTAAATCTTTATATTAACATTAACAAACTATCATTTAGTTAAACAAATATAAAGCCCATTAATAGCCCATAGTCTAATTTCCACAAGTGTCGTTCTTTTGTCCAAATCTGTCATAACCCGTCCTTAACCATAAGAACGTGTTAGATAACGTATGATTTCATTGCGAGGTATTGACCTCTATATGCGACATTTTTAAAAAGGAAAACTGCATATATTATACATTACAAACCAAACCATTATTTTTGTTACAAGCTTTAGACAATAAAAAGGTGATTATCGTTTAGCGATAATCTTCGACTTACAAACTTTACAAATGATAATAACAACACGGTTTCTAGCATATTTTACAGTACAACATCTCGGATATGCAGTTTTATTTTTGACACAAACATGCGTACGCAAGATCCTGGTTAGATCCAACATGATGCAGCGGAAGCTTTAGTAATCTCCTGAGAATAGACATGTTTTAAAAGGTCAACATAAAGTTGGTGAGATATAGGTTTAGTGCGCAGCAATATATATATATAGACCACAAGATTTCGTATATAAACATTTCAATAAAAATATTCTAAGTGGTTGAGCACTTGGTAACCATACTTAACATTTTCACGTCGCATATTCCCTTTAATATGAAATCTTACTACACCGTACCAAGTGTAGTCACAAAACGAAGTACTGTGCAACCGTTGAATACTGGTCGTCCAGTCCGGTTGGGGTTGTCAGGCCCGATAGATCTATCAACAGGATTCGCGTTTACAATACCGCTGTAAATATTAGTTACCAAGCTACAGGGAAGTATGCCAGTGGTACAACTCAACGTAGAACATATTTTTCAGTTACTTGTGTCCATATCGTAAAACATAAAATACATGTATTCTCATCCCGAAATATTTAGAGTTTAAAAGTGGGACTATATACTCACTCTTGTCTTGATGATATAAATAATTTGACTCGGTCTTCCGGTTGATATCACGAACCTATCCATATATAATATATCAATATGTTTTCATTTTTAAACAAACGTTATAAATATATACTTGTTATACTTTTAATACTTTGAATAATTCCTTAGTCCGTAGTTAGCAGTCCGATGTTAGTAATTCAATTTTAATGGTTCATTTTTAGATGTTTAATATACCCGCAATGAAATAAATAAAACCCCCAACGAAATAAATAAAAACCCATCGTATATGTATTGGTCGAGATTAATCTTGACCCATGGTACCGGTGTTGTCAAATGACGTGTTGCGTACAATCATGGGATCTTATGATTAATCTTCTCGTGTTGTTTACGGGTGATCCTGAACCATATAAAATTGAATTATAAGTACATATATATAAAATATCATGTTATCTTAGAAATATGTGATTTATATCATTTTTTTCCAATTGATCCCGTAGTTGAAATGATCTAGGATAACCAATTTTGTTTCGGTCATAGTTTCTTCGTTACAAATCCGTTTTCGTTGATTCAAATTGCCATCTTCTTGGATCGAGTTCTTCTTTAAGACTATGAACTGTAAATACCTTGGTTTGTATTCAAAATCATACGGCATAAGTGAAACATTAGTGAAACATATGAAGTTAAACATTTTTGTTACAACAAAATCATTTAATGACCATTTTTCTAAAAATACTTATACTTTGAAAAACCAAGTTTTACCTTGTTAAATTAGCATATACATAAGTTATATTACAGGTCTTGAAGTATTTTAAAAGTTAAGTTAGAAGGATCTATTTAGTTTGCAAACAAGTTCGAAAACATTCAAACTATGTTCTTGTTGTTAAACTTTTGTACCACAAAATAAAATAGCTATATATATATGAATCGAATAAGGTTATGAACATAGTTACTACCTCAAGTTCCTTGGATAAGTTTGCTGTAAAAGAGAAGTAAGAAGCTAGAATCAAAAGGGTGATAGAAGTGGATGAAAGATTGGTAGTAAGTTGGTGTTCTTGGAGGGTTTTCTTGAAGTGTTTTTGTATGGTTTTCTTTATGGTGTTTAAGTAAGGTTTTTATGGCTAGATCTTCTTGGTAAGTTACTGAATTGTTATGGAGTTCAAAGGGTAAGAGAGAATGTGTGTTTTTAGTTAAGAGATTGAAGTAAAAATGAATCAAAATGATGATACATATATACTCCTAAAAATGTGATCTTTAAGGATAACATGACAAAATTCTAGTTTGTATTTTTGTAATTAGTCTTGCAATGATTCAAAAGTAATTACCTAGCTCTAAGGGCATGAATAATGGCTGGTTAGGTGGTGATTTTGATGTGTATTTACTATTAGTAAATACGTATAGGAGCTAGGTATGATACGAGTACAAATACTCTAAATATACGTATAGAAATTTTGTGAAAAATGGAATGAGGATTCAAATATAGCTATCTTTTGTGAATACACTTATATGATTTTATGTATTTAAGTTCTTAAAAGTGATTAAATACATTACTTATACAATATATGTATAAACATTATAGTCTTAAGTATTTAAGTCAAATAACGTTACGTATTGTTATCGTTTTGAAAACTTAAGTTAGTAGTTTCAAAATACACATATAACTTGTTGTTATTAATACAAAATGAGATATTAAAACATTCATTAATCATGTTAAATATGTATATATACATATATATACACAAACGTATAATTATCATATATTGTATAGTTCGTGATATCATCGGTCAAACTAGACGGTCAAACGTTGTGTAAAACTCTTTTCGGAAATATAAGTCTCGACAATTTGGATTGCTTATCATGTTGGTAAGGTTTAATTTATGTAAATATTAATCTTATAAGTATAGAATGATCGAAAAAGTGCGGGTCGTTACATTACCTCCCCGTTAAATAAATTTCGTCCCGAAATTTTAAAATTGT